>NW_015113678.1:115278-143160 GCF_001443285.1 Poecilia latipinna | reverse complement strand
CAGATTTAAGCTTAAAACAGTCCGGTTAACCGGACTGTTTTAAGCTTAAATCTGTGCACAGCTGAGAGAAATGAAAAATGTACAATCAGGTAAAAATGATAATTTTTAGACTGACCTGATCTTCACCAAATAAAAACTTAGAATCAGTCTTAGCAAGTACATCAGTATAGGATGTGTGCACGTAGGAGACACATTTTAACATTTATTTGTTATCAAATTATGAAAGCACATCTAACTTCACATGACTGTAAATAACATTTACAGCACTGAGCTTTAGGATATGAGACTAAATGTACAATTATCAGAAGTGCTGAAATGTCACAGGTAGGTCTGACCTTTTAGTGTATAACATAAAGGTTTCTGCAGCCTTCAGGGTTAAAGGGTTAAAGGGAAAAGAAAAGTCATTGTGTGTTACCACACGCTGTAAATGGATCAGCACTGGTTTGTCAAATGCAAATTTAATGGCAGCAGTTGGGGGAGGGATTATTACGCATTAAAAATGGAAGCATAAAACTCACCTAATGCTCCCTGACAAATATCCGTCCTTGTGGCTCCATCGTCAATGAACTTTGGGTTTGAACATAGCTCCTACAGGACAGATGGAACATTTGTGAAAAAATGAATATAAAAAGTGTAATAGACTTATTATTTTAAATTGCTTCTTACCATTGGCCTCTTCCAAACAATGTCCCTTGTCTTGGATGAGTATGGCCCCAGCTCATTGTAGCCGAGTGACTTGCTCTCGGCACCAAAGCTGTCATCCTCAAACAGGCGTCCCCTGCTCAGACACTGCTGCCGCAGTGCCTCATAGTCCTGACCGCAAAACTTCACTGGGTTCTGGTTGGTGCCGATGCCCTCCGCCCTCTGCTGCTGGTGGGCCAGTCGATCTGCAGTGGAGGTCATCTTCACCCTTTCTGAGCGCTCACTTGCAGGATTTCCTTATTTAACAACAGGGCTTGTTTGCCTTGTGAGATGCTCTTCTATGAAGGAACGCTTCCCAGAAGTGCTTTTCTCCGGGACTCCTTTATAGCGACCTATAGGGATGGAAAGATGGAGTCCGATAACAAACAGGGAGGAGCCGCTTGTGGACAGGTGAGATAGGTGGTGCAGACAGCAGCAGGCGTAAGCAAATCCACAATGAGCTCACTGTGACCACAACTGAAACAAAACAAGGACACACCTTAAAGTAACAACACCACTACCACCTCTTGTCATTTCATTTTCAGGACTAAATGTATATATTAGACGCTGGAAATGTTTGTCAAAACATCTCTCTGCTTTGAAAATGTTAATACACTATAAAAAATAATATGAATGATATATAAAAGTACATTTACCGAGACTAGTTGGTGGTAGAAACAGATTGCGTGCTGCAAATACGGGTGGGAGTTGAGGAAGAGATCCCTCAACATACTGAAGCAACAGTTTAAATATGTCAAATTTAAGATATTGTGTTTCATAACCTGAGGCACTCACTGACACACCCAGTCAGGAGTTGTAGTGTTACATCCTCATTTTGTGCTTACATCCTCCAATCGAAATATAGGGCACCAAAGCTCTAAACAAATGTTATTGTAACTCAGTTTAATCAGGAATTAAACTGATCCTTTTGTACAATGTCAGATTTGTGTTCTGTTCAATAAAATACAATAAAGTTTGTGGCCTTCAGATGACAAAATATGGAAATTATTTTGTAAAGTAGTGCATATATGGTATTATGATTAAAAATTCTTAATAATTATTCACAAATGACCATATATCCTAGAAAAATGTTTGATTACTGAGTAAAATGTTCAAAACACAGTTTGTGAATTCACGTTTTATCTGCCTTTATTAGTTTCCATCACATTTGCATAAAATCTATGCAAATGTGATGCATCTGTCTCGTTCCTCAGAGACAGAACAAGCAGCTGCTTCTCAATTCGCTCTAAAAATGGCTGACTGGAAAGCCTTCATAAAAGAAAATGAGTATATATTGTGTGCAAACTCTTATTTATGAAGTTTGAATTTCAGTATCTCAATGTGAAACTGGAAGAGGACAGAGTGGAATATATTTCAGATTTCACTCTGAAATTTCACTCTGAAATCTGACAAAGCAATGATTAAAGCATCGTCACTTGACAACGCAGGTGCTTCTCTGTCACAGTGAAGAAAGAGATGATCCAGACAGAAAGTTTTCGACTTATCCGTCTCTGTATACACTCTGAGCCTCACCTATGGACTCACTGGGGGAAATAAATGTCCCTTATGGCCTGGGAGAACCTCGGGATCCAAATTAACCAGAGGGTATCTTGGTTAGGAATGACTGCTAGCCTGATGATAACAGTTTTAGATATAAATTATTTATCAGTGTTTTGAAAAAAGCTGGCACCCTGTCTGGGGGTGTACACCACTCCCTCCCTGCTCTCTGTTGGGACAGCTGCCAAACCCACCATGATTCCAGACAGATAAGGTAGAAAAGAGGGCAATCTGTCTGGTATCAATATCAAGCAAATACGTGGTTAAATGACTAATAGTTCACAAAGACAGACAACAAATCAGTTAATAGGAAAACAATTCTTTGTGGAAGGAGAAATCTCAAAATGGATTCACCTGATGAAACTAATCACATTCCACGTAGATCAAAGTTAATCTTTGGTCTCCCTTCAAAATCCTTCTATAGGTTTAAAACTCAAAGGCATCACTTAGCCTCTGTGTGACCTGTTTTGCTTAGAGCAAATAAGTCTGGGGAGATGTATTCAGTCTTTGAAGCCATGAAAGAGGTTTGGGTGAGCTGGAACCACAAGAGGAACTGAAAGGGGGGAACCTAAATGAAAAACTTGTTTCAGCTGTGCACAAATTCAAAACAAAAGGTGGCTTTATGAATCAAAACAAAGATGATCAAACTAAGAAGAAACAATACAGAAGCTGAAGCAAAGATATAATAAATGAGCAAAGCAACCTGACAGAGAACCTGTTGAAGCAACAGAAATAAAGATGAACAGCAGGCCCGATCTGAGGGCGGGTTAGCTGCCTGTCTAAAGCAAACAGGAAAATAAAAGAAACCAATCACCTATAAAGAAAAAAAGGACAGAAAAATTGCAAAAATACCAAACCTTAAAAAAGGCAGGTGTGGTTATTTTACAAATAGCAGATTCATAAAATAAATGGCTGCTATTCTTGCAGGCATGCTTCCTGTCTACTCTCACAACAAGTCTCAGCAGCTTAAATAAACATCAGATGTAAAGGTTTTATTTATCTCATGACAAGACAGCCTGATGAAGTTGATGATTTTTAACCTTTGCTGCTGTTTATCACACTTTATATCTCAGTTGATAAAAACCTGATTCGGTCTGCAGTAGTGAGCCGAACCGTTTTCTGAACTGAAAAAAGTTTGTATTCAACTGCAGAAAATGTATCTGCTGTAGTAAAGCTAGTAGCAAAAGCCATCTAAAAACTTGCATCTGCAAAATGTTTAGCGGGGCTCAATACAAATCAATGTCACACCTGTCAGATTGTATTTGTTGAACATTTAGAAAACCATGTATCACTTTCATTTAATGTTACAAATTTGATGAGCTGCTACATAAAATCTCAACATCACTGAAATTTGTAGTTGTAATGTGTGAAAATATGGAAAATTTCAAAGAGTGAGATTATTTTTGCAAGGCACTGCATATGTAGGGCAGGACGGGGCTGGATGTCACAGTAAAACTTTCCCCCTAGAGGCGCTCTTACAAAATGTTGGCGCGTACAGTACATTTCCAAACAGATGCCACAGAATGACAAGGTATTGTCATTCAGCAGTTTAGTACCTGACATTGAGGTGATCGAGGATCTGAAAATTAATTCCCACATACATTCCCTGTAAAACTTGGACTGAACCTGTGTAATTTTGGAAAAGAGAAAGAGTTAACGTCAGATTTTATATGCAATATTTTTAAACCCACATAATCCTAAACCAATATCACCTTCTTTCTACCTCACAACTATGTGCTATTTTGTGATTTATACCACTGAAATAAAATGAAGTTTGTGGCCCTAACAAAATGTGCAGCAATAAAAATGATTTTCTATCTGTATCCATTAGAAATAGTTTAATCCTTAGTAAGGATTCCTTGATTCTGTCCTTTTTAACTCTAGAATATATATTTTGTCAGTTCATAACATTATAGAGGTGCTTCTATGAGATGTTGTTAAGATATAAAATTAAGACTGAATTTTAAAATAAAAATTTTCAGAAAAGTTCCTTTCAAAATGGTTTTGGCGGTGCATACCTGTTGAAAGAATTTCTCTTAAGAAGGACAGGTTATTCTGACCAGGCACTCTTATGTAGGCCACAGAGAAATAGGACTGATTAAACTAGTACTGATAGTACTGATCTCCAGTACTATCAAATGACTATCAAAACCTGGTGCATTTATAGTTTTCCAACAGTTTGTGAATGAGAAAATAATTTTGCCACCACGCATTAGCTTTGTTAGTAGTTTAAAATATCTACATGCTCATAGAATTACATCATACGTAGTTTATTTTCAACAGCGTCTCATATCTTTTCAAAATTCTCCTGGTTCATAATTTCGTTCTAGTCAGAGGGCATGTTTTTGGTCTTTGGCGTCCCCTAGCGGCCACGGTGCGGTACTGGCGGCGTGCAGTGTGCCCTCCTCTAGAGGTGGGCTGGTCTGATCTGCAGTGAGCGCAGACTGAGAGGAGGGTGGGCCACTCAGACTGTCCCCCTGTCACTGATTCACAGATAAGCACAATAACCGCTTTCTGTTTCATATTCTGGGTCCCTGAAGCCGTCTACTTTACCGGTGGTGAGTTGATCGCGTCGTTTTAGTGAACCACTTTATTTACACAGTGGGTGATTAACGGTGCCCGATGGGTTTATTATGGTGCGGAGAGCTGGGTTTAATCTGCTGCACCTTGTCGCTCCGGTAAGAATAGACACGGAAGTGACAGCTGCGCAATGAGGTGGAAAGAATCAGTTCAGCTGACGATTTTAGCTGTAAAATCAAAGCAGCTTTCATCTTTAATTGTGAGAATCTTTTGTGTAACATGCAGGCCGCTTACAGACAGGCCTGTATGTTCCTGCTGAACAGGTGCTGCAGAACAGTTCTGGTTCAAGCTGCAGGCCTCACTTAAAGTGACTTTTTACAGCAGCTGAAAGAAAGAATCCACTGAGGATTTCATAAAGTGTTTAACATATTATATGGGCAGCATTATCAGTCACCTGACAGGGAGGTGGTTTGTTGTTTTTAGAATGTTGTTTAGGGTTAAAGTCCTGTGGATGATACCATCAGGATTGTTACTGCAGGGATCAGTTTTTTTTTTGGTCCTTCCCCCATTATTGAAGAAAAACCAGACCCATTCAGAGCTCTGGTGTGATTTTAACAGAGGGGCATTCCTGCAGAGTCTCCACAGGCGTGAGGGGCCTCCGTTTGGGGACTGGCCTCTTCTAACAATGCCCCCCTCTCCCCTGCTTTTTTATTTTTTTATTTTATCACAAGCATGGCTTCTTTTGGCTCCTAACACATCCTTCATTTGAATAATTTTTTTTTCTTCTTCCTGGGCCTTGCTGAACTATTCATAACACCTGAACATTTTCACATTTGGCACAGTCATAAAACTTAATGTACTGTACTTAGATTTTATGTAGGAGTGAAGCATTATGGGGTGGAAGTAAAATAAAGCACGGCGTCCAAAAGTGTTACATGTATTTTAATGCAATCTCAAATGTTTTGGAGCCTCTACTTGTTTTCTGTGTTTAGCTCCTTTTCCCAGTCAACTCTGAAAGAAACCATCCCCACAGCATGGTGCTGCCACCACCATGTTTTATGACAGGGATGTTGTTTTCAGGCTGATGTGCAGTATTATTAGCTTACTGCCAAAGAGCCAAAAATTCTAGTTTTTGTCTTGTCTGAACAGAGCTACATCTTCCACTTTCATTTAAACATTATATATTATTTTTTTGGTTGGTTTATCACTTAAAATCTCAATAAAATTCACCTTTTGTCAGTGATTTGCTGTGAATACTTGCGTAAAGAACCTCCCAACAGGTATTTTTTGCACAAACTCTGCTCATTAGGATTCATGTCAGGTAGAGCAGAGATACGCTCTGGTTCAAGTTTTCCCAGAAAGCAGCACAGCCGAATCGTTGTATTGATTATGTTAGGTTTTTGTAACTTGTGGGGAAACTTTAGTGTGAAAGAAGATCTTTAAAGTTAAAATATTTTTGGTCATTTGATTAATTTCCAGCTCTAAATCAATGCATAACCATTTCTCTCTGTTCCCTTCCTCTCCACAGTCCCTTTTAGCCTGTCCATAAAGAAAAGGTATCATATATACACGTCTTTTAGTATTTTTATTTTTACTTTGGGCTTTGGTGTGATTAAATTGTATTTAATAAGTGCATGCTTTTTGCTTGCTAATTATCCTCTGCTGGCTTCTACTTTTTATTGATTTCTAACTAATGCTTCCATGTCAGTTTTCTTTCTTTTGATATATGGCTACATCTTAGCCACGTTTCAACTTAAAATGAAAGGTACTGTTACAAAAAGGTCTGAGTCTAATTACTTGGAATCATTAGGTTTTTCTGAAAGCTAAATGCTCACAGCTACGAACATTTGCGCTTTACTTGCAACTTTTTGTGATAGAATAACACAAAGTAGTGCACATTCACAAAGTGAACAGCTTTCAGTAATTTCCACTTACAAAAGTGCAGTGTGTGTTTATATTGAGCCTTCTGAATCGGTACTCTGTAGACCCACCTTTTGTTGCAATGACAGCTGCAAGTCTTTTAGGTTCAGCTTCTGGCGGCTTTGCACTTCTAGAGACGGAAATGCTTCCCTGTTCATCTTTGCCAAATTGTTCAAGCTCAGCCAAATTCGACTTATGGCATCTGTGAATGTCAATTTTTAACCATGAATTCTTAATTGGATTTTGATTTAATGGTCCGGACTTTGACCGAACCATTCAAACACGCAGGTATGCTTTGATCTAAACTGCCTCTGTAGTCCTGGCTGTAGGTTTATCATTTTTCTACTTAAAGAGGTTCCTTTCCAGTATGTTTACTGTGACTAAATTACACTCATGTGAAACTGTACTGGTTTTGTGACTTCAGAAGGCTTAGTTCCACTGGATTTTATTCATGGGTATCAGAGCCAAATGGGGCTGAATACACTCAAAAAACACTTAAAAAAATTTTTTTTCAGCTTTTTTCACTTTCAAATTTGACAGGAAGAAAGAGTAGGTGCATACATTTGTGCAGGATTACTATTGTGAAATCTCAAGCTGTGGAAGGTTTTTTTTGTGTGTGTGTGTGTGTGTGTGTGTGCAACTCAAAGCTACAGTCCAGGGGTTTTGCAACTTCAGTCCTTGATTGTCCTTTGGATGCAAAAGTTGCAGGACAGTGACTCAAACAAATGGTTAATGATCAGTCATTTGCAAAACTTCCTGATATGCCAAAGATGTATTTCAGCCTTTTGATTCATGAGCGTTGGAGAGGGATGCATCCAAAAGCTGCGGGACAGTGACACTCGTGGACTGGAGTTGCAAACCCACGCTTTAATCATTAATAAGTAAATATGGAGAAGAAGAAAAATCTAAGTGCTACAGCTTCTTTCAGATGCTTTTGCTATAAGCAGATTTTTGGATTTTCTTTTTCTAACCAGACTTATGCCACTGGATGAAGTGTTGTAACATTCAGACAAGAGCGTGTCACTGTTAAACTTGCTTCTATTTATAAATTGCACCCGCCTACGCGCTCCATATTTCTGTCCTGCACCCAGTATGTATCCGGTTGGTGGGATATCTGCAAGCATATACGCCAACAGGCTCCGGTCAGAGGGCATGGGTTCCAATGAGCAGGCCGTGCACTTTGCCAGCCAGGACTATGAGGCTCTGAAGCAGGAGTGTGTGGAGGCGGGCTGCCTGTTTGAGGACCCCTGCTTCCCCGCTGAGCCCCCATCTCTGGGCTTCAAAGAGCTTGCACCCTATTCATCTAAAACCAGAGATGTGGAGTGGATGAGACCCACGGTAAGAAAATATCAAGGGAAAATCTATGCTTTCCTGCTAGTTGGTATGATAACAGTGAGTGGAAAATAAACTGATATCACAGTATTTACAACTGTCAAACAGAAAATTAGCCAATAATTTTATCTATAATATAATCCAGGGGTGTCAAAATCCTTTTCATTTTGGGCCATATGAAGATCATAAATGTTTAACTAAGGGCCATTTGTGGCTGAATGCATTAATAAAACTATATATTAAACTGTTAAAATATTATAGCTTTCTCTGTATTCAATGAGTTCCTCTTAAAATTAAATAACATTGAACATCAATTTGACACTGTACAAATAAAAAACGATTTGATTTGACTGATAAAATAATATTTAAGCACGCCACTATTATCTCGAGGTTCTATTTATGAGGCTCTGTGTCTTGAGGGCCACATAAATAGCTATGATGGGCCGGATCAGGCCCGCGGTCCTTGTGTTTGACACATGAGACATAATCTATTATATAAATCCATTCTAAAATGAGTTTGCAGTTCTAAACATCTTTTTGCTCATTACGTTTACTGCTTATTTACTGCTTCTTTTAATAATGAAAAAAGTCTTAACAGGCTGGTGAATATGTCAGGCTATCTACTCTGGCTGCCAGCCTGCACTCCACTGCTTAAGAGGCTGCTTAAGTTGAAAATTGTGGTTTTAAAACAGTGATGAATGGGTCCATTATAGTTTACACACCATGTCTATCACTGCTTTTTTTTTTGTAATTAGAAATTTGCCAAATTTATTTTTCTGGTAAGTGACGAAAGGAAGTTTTGTAGTCTTCTTTCAGCCAGGGGAATGGCAGTGTGCCGCAACACTTACAGAGTGTCAATAATCACTCTGTTAAGCCAGAGGAATTTTAAAATAATTATAAAAATAACTAATTCAGTTAGTAGGAAGAAGCTACATTAATTGAAAAAGTATATCTTAAAAAACAAAATAACATAATAATTTAAAATAAAATATCTTTTTAATGTCTTCTTGTTACTGGTAAACAGTGCAGCCTGGGTAATAATTTCTACTTTTCCTCATTCCAGACCAGAATTAGATCAGATTGATTCTTGTTTTGAATGCTTGTCATGTAATAATTCATGGACAGGAATTTGATTTTGACTGTTGCATGTAAGCAGGCATATCATGTCTCACTTTACATGTTGCAAACCTGGACAGAATCAGACTTGTAGGGACAGGCGCTTTGCTGACCTCTGCAGCTGTCGGCATCTCGGACCTCTCCCCTCTCTGACATTTGTTTACAGCTCCTCGATATTTACAGAGTTAAACCTCACGGGAGGGTGGCAGCCAGGAAAAGAGGTGATTTCTTTGAAAGAGTTTGATTGTCCTGACTCATTTCTGTTGTCTTTGTAGGAACTGACAGGGGACCCGCAGTTTATTGTGGGCGGAGCCACCAGAACGGACATCTGTCAGGGTGCTCTTGGTGAGTTATGAATTTGTTGTGAAAATAAGTTCAAAGAACAGATTCTGATGTGAGGTTCTGGCCTCTGATTTTCCCCTCCAGGCGACTGCTGGCTCTTGGCGGCCATTGCCTCTCTGACCCTGAATGAGAGGCTCCTTCATCGGGTTGTTCCACACGGCCAGTCCTTCCAAGATGACTACGCTGGAATCTTCCACTTTCAGGTTCTTTACTTACAATTTTCCACCCTTCCTTTATTTTTTTTTCTTTATTCCTATTCACGCCGACTCGACAGATGGATCTCTTTTTTTTTACTGCACTGCTTTGCATTGCAGTTCTGGCAGTTCGGCGAGTGGGTAGACGTCGTGATTGACGATCGATTGCCTGTCAAAGACGGAGAGCTCATGTTTGTCCATTCAGCTGAGGGCAATGAATTTTGGAGTGCACTCCTAGAGAAAGCTTATGCCAAGTAGGTTTTAAAAATTGCTTGCATTAGTTTGTTCAGAGGGATATTCTGAAGTGTTGCTGCTAAAAGCAATTAGTCTGAACGGTTTTTCTATTTACCATCAGGCTAAATGGCTCTTATGAGGCTCTCTCTGGAGGAAGCACCACCGAGGGCTTTGAGGATTTCACAGGGGGGGTGTCTGAGATGTACGAGCTGCGTAAGGCTCCCAAAGATCTCTACAGGATAATCAGTAAAGCCTTGGAAAGGGGCTCCCTGCTGGGCTGCTCTATTGACGTAAGTGTCGTTTGTGCCTATTCATCTGGAACGGCAATTTAATTCTGCATTATAAATGTCTGCTCACATGTTGAAACAGATAACCAGTGCCTTCGACATGGAGGCTGTGACCTTCAAGAAGCTTGTGAAGGGCCACGCCTACTCCGTCACCGCATTGAAGGAGGTCTGTCTCTCTGCAACTCGGTCAGCACAAAGCATTAAAGTTGTGGTTTGACATTTCCTCACCGCTTTGCTGTGTGACAGGTCGATTACGCTGGCAACGCGGTGCGCCTTATCCGAATACGTAACCCCTGGGGCCAGGTGGAGTGGACTGGAGCCTGGAGTGACAAGTGAGTGTGGTCAAACTTACAGGTGCATATCAAGATGGGAATTTATTTCTGTACTTGAATTCAAAAAGTGAAAGCTGTATATCATGTAGATTCATTAAGCACACAGGGCGTATTTCGAGATGTGTGTTTTCCTTCTGCTGAACTTTCTATTCACATATTTGGAGACTGCACCCTGTGAATACCCATCTATCTTGATTAACAGTTATCACTTATCGTCCTTGTAGAGGATATCGCTGATTGTCTGGTGGACATCTGTTACTATAGCATAATAGGCCATAAAATCACACTCTTCTACAGATTTTTCTTAGTTGTAATGCAATATTATAATTTTCTGAGAAACTGAATTTCAGGTTTTCATGAGCAATAAGTCATAATCATCTAAGTTTAACAGTTGTAAAAGTTGAAATATGCCACTCTTTGCAGTAAATCTAATTATGAGTTTCACATTTAGAATTGAACTTCTGAAACCAGGTACGTCAGTGATGTTCAGATTTATTGAGATGTACCTTTAAATTTTGTGAACATTTAGCTTTGGAGGGTTGTTTCTTATGTCATGTCTGCCATTCATAGTTCCAGTGAATGGGATGAAATCGACCCATCTGAAAGGGAAGACCTGCATCTTAGCATGGAAGATGGAGAGTTTTGGTAAGATTTGCATCTTCACATACAACAAGAAGTTAAAAGGATTAATATACGTTTCTGGTTGGCAAACTGCTTGGTTTCATACAACTCCTCTCATAAAGGTTTATAAAAAGCCTTAAAAGTTATTTCATGTTGCAATACTTTTTCTGGCACTGCAAAAGTCATAAAAATAAAATCCTATTAATTTCGTACATATATTGAGAGGAGAAAAGTGGCCGCCAGACACAGTGAGAGAAGACAGTTTTTCCTGTCCTGCTCTGGTTTTCTCTTAGTTTGCTGAAGCCCACTGGTTAAGTACAATGGAGAACCTATGATGCTGTGGGCCCTGGATAATCTTGCTGGGCTGCATGTTATCAAGAACTCTTTAAAATATCAGGGCATTTGAGTAAAATCTCTAGGACTTCAAATTGAATAATGGCTTAGCTCCAGAGTACATTAAATCCAGTGCTGGAAACCCACTGTCCTGCAATTTTTAGGTGCATCCCTGCTCCAACACACTCCAGTAGCCAAACATTCCTCTTTCTGTATGATAGAAACTTGTGAAAACTTGTGAAAAGATTTTGCTTCTCTATTGTCAAAAAATAGGTTCACATAGTTGTAACGGGACAAGGCAAAGAAGTGTGGCACTGGTGATTAACTTATTTTTATTTTTTTTATATATATGATTATTTCTTAGTGTGATTCAAAAATAAACTAATCTAATCTAACTTTTCTTGAAATTATTTGCACAGTGCAACAATGTTTCTGTTGTTGTTTTTTTCATTCAGGATGTCCTTCAGTGATTTTTTGAGGCAGTTTTCCCGGCTGGAAATCTGCAACTTGACTGCAGACGTCCTGAGTGAGGACAGCCTCAGTCACTGGAACACCATGAAGTTCTACGGCACATGGAGGAGAGGCAGCACCGCCGGGGGCTGCAGGAACCATCCCAGTGAGTCAGCAGCAAAAATCCAAAAAACACGTAGCAGAATATTAACATCAGGGTTCCTTCACAGTCATGAAGAGGCTGGAATAGTGTGGTATCTGGTGTCATTTTCCTGATCCTGAAGGAAACAAAGAAAATTTAGTATGACCAAATTTTCCCAGACTTTTCCTTCAGTCTTCAATTTTTCTGAGGGACAAATGTCTACTGGTGCTTAATAAATGCAATGATTTCACATTAATATCTTTGAAATGTACATTTCTTATCTTTGATTTGCCCCATCACTTTCTGACTTTTCATTTATTGACTAAATATGTACAAATCACAATCAAAAAAGTGCCATTTTACTACCTCTGTAGTCTCTGAACAACTTTAAAAATGTGTTGATATAGGTTTAGAAATCACTGAATGGGCATGAGCCAAAATTCTTGTCACGTATAACCCAGGATGAGCCTTTAAAGTCTTCACACACTGCTTTCCCAGAACTGGAATCAAGCAAGATGTGGCAGCATTTAGTTTTGCTCCTAAACTCTGGAACAAACTCCCTGAAAACCTGGCATATCCAGAGAAACTGTTGGTTCTTTTACATCAGGACCAATAAAAACATTTAGTTTACTGAAGCTTTTGATCAAAAAGTCCCAATAATGAACTGCTTGCCCAATCAGTGAAGACGGGCGATTAATCTGTTTTAAATTTGTAATTAGGAGTTATTCCTATTGATGCTGTTATGAGTTTGACATGTTGATCTTTTTAAGCAAAGCTTTAAGGTTTTTTGTTCTGTTTTTAGTGTTTTCATTTGATGTGAAATGAAATCACTTTTGATTGTCTTGTGCTTGGTGCTAAAATACAGATTATCAGGTTCTACATGTTCTATTCAGGTTGAACAGAGCCTGTAGTTCTTAGACTGTGTCTAAAAGTCCTAATAAATTAATAACAATTTTTTTTATTATTATTAAAAACAGCTTGGAATTCTGGAGGGAAATTTGTACTAACAAAGACACAAAATTAACAAACCTTTTCTTTAAAGAGTCTGCTTAGTCCAAGAGTAATAGAGTTTAAAATAGGGCCAATTTAAGTAGTTCCAGATGGAATAAAAGTAGTTGCTGTATATCACACTCTGAAAACCACAGGCCAGTGTCAGCATTGTGTTGTTTCAGTAACACTGAAAACGAATAATAATAAGAGATGCTCACTGTTCAAACGCCAGATTTCCATAAGAATTTTTTTTTATAAATATGTAAAAGTGACTATGTGTAGAAACTCTACAATGTGTGTAATTTTTAACAAAACTGGCTTGACATAAATGCTCCATGTCTGTAGACACATTTTGGATAAATCCTCAGTATAAGATCACGTTGCTGGAGGAGGATGATGACCCAGAGGATGATGAAGTGGCGTGCAGTTTCCTTGTAGCCCTCATGCAGAAGGACCGGCGCAGATACCGACGCCATGGTCAGGACATGCACACCATCGGCTTTGCTGTCTATGAGGTGAGAGCCATGATGGAGTGCATGGATCCCCCTCTGTTCTCCTCCTGTAGTTTATTAAAAATGCCTGCTGCCTCATGCCACCCATTAACAATCTTCCCTTCTGTTCCTTTTGCAGATTCCAGAGGAGGTAGGTGCAGGATCCCTTATGGAGAACCTTCTTACTTGGTACTCATTTAGCGATTTTCAAAATATGTCTTCACATATGCAAGATGAAGAGTTTCTTTGAAAGGTCTGTGCTGGGATTACGTACATGAAACACCACAACAACAGCAAAAACATTTTGCGTTCATTTACAAGAGCTCCTTAAACTGCAACCAAACTACTCACTAAAGCAACTAAAATCTTTTAAACACACCTGGCTGTAATCGGTGCATTGTTTTAAATTAATCGACATGGGAATATGAAAATCCATGTAAAGTCATTTGTCTCCTGCTGTCCTCAGCACAGAGGGTGCCAGAATGTGCACTTGAAGAAAAATTTCTTCTTGAGTAATTCATCGTGCGCTCGATCCGAGACCTTCATCAACCTCCGTGAGGTGAGCACTCGGCTGCGGCTGCCGCCCGGGGAGTACCTCATCGTGCCCTCCACCTTCGAGCCTGGCAAAGAGGCCGACTTCGTTCTCAGGGTTTTCACCGAAAAGCAATCAGAGACAGAGTGTGTCTTTTTTTTTTTATCTTTTTTTTTTTTTTACATTTTCATCATTAGCAGAAAGTGGGAAGGGAAATTTCATATTTATTTTTTGTTGCAGGGAATTGGATGATGAGATATCTGCTGATTTTGGAGATGAGGTGTGCATCAAGGATGAATAGCTCAAACATTTTCTCTTTGGAACTAATTGTTTGAAGTATATAGATCTCTGACTTTTATGTTTACCTTTCGTCTTGCAGGAGGAAATAACAGAAGATGATATTGATGATTCGTTTAAGTCCATGTTTGCCCAACTAGCAGGAGAGGTAACCTGAAATTTAATGGAATGGTGTTGATAATTGACTTGTTTTTCATTAATCTCAGGTGTAGAACCTTATTGAACAAAAAGCAGGATTTTAATGCAGTTTAAAAAAAGAGCATGGCTCTGGTACTGCTATTTTTTTTCTCTTTCTTTGTGGTTATACAGGACATGGAAATCTCTATTCGTGAGCTCAGGACAATTCTCAACAGAGTGGTCGCCCGACGTGAGTAGTTTTCTGTTTAACCTCGGAGTAATTTTAATGTTCCTGTGGACCCTCATCAGTTTGTGTATAGCTTGTGCACCATTTTCCAGACTGCTTACAAACTGCAGGGTCCCCTATGGTTTATCAATAAAAATCACAATTTTGCTGTTTCAGACAAAGATCTAAAGACTGATGGCTTCAGCATAGAGTCATGCAGAACTATGGTCAACCTGATGGATGTATCCTTATAACCCTATTGCACAAAAATAAACTAGTTAACTCCAGTTCTGCTGGTTATATTTTTGGAAAATGCATGCATTTGCCAGCATGATAAATTGCCTCGATGTATCATTTGCTGCCTTAACACATACTTTGCCAGAAAGATGGCAGCGCTCGCCTGGGACTGGTAGAATTTCAGATCCTGTGGAACAAAATCCGAAAGTGGCTGGTGAGAATGAGAGAAATGGGGGTGTACTCTTAATCCCTGTGTTTTTATTCACATTTTTGCCTCTTTATTTCCCAGGTCACTTTCAGAGAGTTTGATATTGACAAGTCAGGAGCCATGAGCTCATATGAGATGCGACTCGCTGTGGAAGCAGCAGGTCTAACGTCCACAGCTTTCTTGTTGACATTAATACTATCAAGAAACATAATGATTTCATATTTTAAACCTGTACCCTTTCTCTGCGCAGGCTTTAAACTGAATAATCGGTTGCACCAGATTCTGGTGGCGCGGTATGCAGAGAATGAACTGATTGACTTTGATAACTTCATCTGCTGCTTGGTCAAACTTGAAGCCATGTTCAGTGAGTAATTCTGCACTAAATATATCCAAACTTGAAATACCTCAGAGTTTTGCTCAATTGATTAATCTCAATATCAGGACTGTGGCACAACTTAACCTACTAAAAACTTCCAATTTAACAGGATCTTTCCAGCAGCTGGACAAGGAGGGATCAGGAGTTGCTGAGATAAATCTCACAGAGGTGAGTGATGTTGTAAAAAATATATATATATATATATTTAAGACTTTAGTTGCATCTAACTTTTGTTTCTGATTCCTTTTTCAGTGGCTTTATCTGACCATGTGTGGATGAGAAGCCCTATAGTTTCAAGAGAAGCTGCAAAAATATAGTGCCTGCTGTTCTGAGGACCCCTCAGGCTGTGAAACACCCCACCTCAGTGCAAACACAACCTAACATAGAAGCTTTATAGGAAGGTGCAGGTGCACTAAAGCCACATGTGTCCTAGGTATATGTTTGAAGATATGCAATACCGCAGCAAAAAAAAAAAAAAGTCATGTAAATCAGTCATCTCCAGTCCTAGAAAATAGCAGCATGTGCCTTTGCATGATGCACCAGCTGGAATATGCACCATAATTTGATATTTTTATTTACTAAGTTTATTTTAATATTATTACTGTCAAGTTATGTCCTAATTTTATGTCATTTATTGCTTACTAAAAGCTGCCCCACCATATTTTTCCTGTCAATATAATCATTTTTAGTTTTTTTTAAATCAAAAATAATCACCTCAGAATTCCATCAGTAGCTCCTAACTCCCACCTCCAGGTGGCAGTAGAGTCCTAGTTAGTGCCGACTTTTCACTTTTATGTTAAGATAGTTCAGTATTTAAGTTGAAGAAACTTGTTTTGCACTGAAATTCCTGCTGAAGGAAGCCACCAGTGATGTCATCTCACACTAAATCATATTTACTGTATGTGACATTAAAATAACATAATTTTTATGCAAGGGTTGCCTTGTTAACAGCAATTTTATGTGCCATTTTATGTCATGTTTTGTGAATGTATGTTGTGCCTTCAATAAATATTTACCCCAAAATGATATTATAATCTGTGCTCTGACCCACTAAACTGCAGAGCAGCAGATGATCCTATGATATAAGTAAAGGTCATATTTGCTGTAAACATGAGGCCTCAGTAAAATGTCAAATATGTAAAATAACACTTTAGCATTTGATGGGTGACAACAAAATACTATGCAGAAAACTGCAAATTGACCATTTTTCATTTTATTGAAAACTCAAGAGCTAAATGTTCATATATATCCGACATGATGAAATTAGACAAACGTGTTTGCAATTGCCAGAACTTTAGAGTAATCGCCTTCCATTTGACGTAGGCTTGTTGGTATAGGGACCTTAATCCTTGTTCCAGTAGGGTTGCCATTGTCCTCAATCAGAACAACATTGTTCGAATCAAAGCGTGGAGTCATGCGGTCCCCAGGCATTTTGTGTCCAACGATGAGCGCTTTCTTCTTCTGCCCTTTAATGGCCAGCAGCACTTTGTCGCCGACTTTCCCAATGCCATTCTTAGTGTAGACATGGATCACTCTCGGTGGGCGGTGATGTGGCGTATTTCCGAGAGAGCTGTTGTCTACCACGCGTACTCTCGTCATTTTCTGAATTGCAGGCGTAGCAACTGAGACACTGGAAAGATAAAAAATTAAGTCAGTAATTCTAAACTAAGCAACCTTTTGAAAGTACTTCATACTAATTATTAAAATGGGTCCCACTCATTTTCGGTTTTGATTTGAAAATGGAAAAAAAGCAAGCAGCAAAAATTATTGCTGTACAGTATTCCTTATGCAGCTTAAACCTTTGCAAGCTAAAACTACATCAACATAATTGGGATTTTAAGTAATGGACTAACACCAAGCAGTGCATAATGATGAACCTGAACAAAATACATCTTCAAAATTATTTACAAATTAAATTAATCTGAAAAAATTGGCATGGGTTTCAACCTCTTTACTCTGATTTCCACGAAGAACATCCAGTGAATCTAGAGGTCACCTCATCAAAAGAAATCAGACTCCACCTCTGTGTCATTAAATCTCAGAATAAATACATTTGTTCTGTGAAGGCCTTGCAGTTATCTTAGAGAACAAATAGCATCATAAAGATCAAAACACAAAGCTTTTATAGAGTGAGGAGAAGATTAAAGCAGAATTATGTTCTATAACATTTACCAAGCTTTGAAAATCTCTGTGAACACTGTTGAGTACATTATCTGAAAATGGAAAGAGTAACTAAAAGCTTTTTAATGAGAGTAGTTGCCACCAAGGCCACATGAACTATGAGCCTGCACCTCACAAATGTTCTCTTATGAAAGTGTCAGATAAAAAGAAGTTGCTGTAAGAAAGCCTGAAAATGTGTCCGTCACCAAAACAAATCAAGAAGGACATCAATCAATGCCTTGCAACAAGGTGGTAGCTGCGTAATGCTGAAGGGATGCCAAAAATGCAGCTAACCATTTAGTTGTAACATGTAAAAAAAAAAAAGTTCAAGAAGTTGCATTAGCATTGCAAGGCTCTGTAAATTTCACCTAAAGTGTATTTTTATGAAAAAGAATACCAAAACCAAAGACCCTAAAATGTGCTTACAATATACTTACTGCACCTTTCAAAAACGACGTACATAAAACATTTTTTCCCCAAAAAAGATATTCTTACCTAAAATTTCTTTGAAGTATTGTTGACGACGTCTGAACGAGCACCACAGGAAGTTGTTGTAAAAGCCGGAGGAAAGTCATGATTACAACTAATCTTCTGCGGCCTGTGGAAAACATGCGAACGGTTAGCAGCTAATGCGCTAATGCTAGCGGTGTCAAACTTCAAGTGGGAAGGTAATAAGATTTAAATATGCTAAATACTTCTCAGTTTGATCATATTTGAGACAAAAAGAATATAATTAAATTGTCACATTCATCAGATTGAGTGTAAGAGCGTACATTTAACAAAATAAGGTAACCCTTGTTTTCTGCTCCATACCAATTTGACATTGGTACGTCATCTGGAAGCGACTAATAAATGTAGCTAGCGAGTTAACAAAATGCTACAAAGTACAAACAAATATTACTCACCGTAATATGAACTTGTAGTAGTATCCTAATCATAAATGTTGCCAGATTGTGCGCGGAAAAAGGCCAGAAGAAAATGGGGAAAAATAGCCACAAGCGTATGTTGCTGTTGCTATGTCACAGACATGCGCAACAGTGTGTAAAGAAATACAATAAACTAGATGTTACTCATCCAGCCCCAAGGAGGACTACAGAGGTCTATGGGTTTAAGACTAAGACGCATGCGCAATCTACATCTCACATGTCTGGGGCTATCTCTAAACTTGGTGTTAGACTGGTTTAGTTAGCGACTGTTGTCCCACCGGCACACAGACTGACTCAGCCGCGGTGGCGGAGCAATGTTTATGTGTACTAACAGCTAGAAATATAGTTTCACTTTCTAATTTTGTTTAGTTTGCTTTAGTTTTTGTCGTTGACACTCGTTGGACTTTATCCAAGAGTTGCCTGATAGTCTCAACCTGTTCTCGAAGAGCTAAGTCGCTAGCTTCTTCTTGGAAACAGTGGCCAGTTTTTCTCACTGCTGCGCATTATTAGAAAGTAAGTTGTTTTTATTATATATGTATATATATACCGGTGACCACTTTAATTTTTAGGATGTGTTCTCTGGTAGAGACGATTTTTTTTCAGCTCTGTGTGTTAAATAACTTTTTCGGTGCTGTCAGACCAATATCGGCGTAAAGCAATCTCTGTACCATTAGCGTTCGGCTAACATATCTGAACAAATTGATCCTTTCTTTCTGCTCAAATTGTGTTTTAAAGTATAAATACACACACCCCTATCTATATAAATAGATGTAATATGACTACAAATTAAATACTTGTGTTAGTATTAAGGATACTTCATTAATACCGCCGGATTGTATGACCAATGGATTCGCCTGCCTAACGCAATCGGATATTTGTTGCTAATTAAATTTTAATAGCGATATAAAGGCTAACTCGCTGTAACGATTAAATGATTTTTAGAAAGTTTAGAAGAGTTCAGAGATCGTCATGCGTGAACGCAACAACCTAAGCTAGAATTGCGGTCCATCTCAACAGCAGTAGGAAAAAAGGGCGACATTTAGACACGACTTCGTATACTATTGTCGTTTTTCAGCTATCTTGCAAGTGGTCTTTTAGCCTCTGATGGATTTACTGACCTGGGTTTCATCATGGACGGATGACTAGTTGGAGCTTGACTGAAATAATTAATCTCCGAGTTATCCCCTACATATTGAGAGCCTGTAAGAGATGCATATGAGCTGTTTGAATACATGAGCCATGGTGCATGTATGCATATAAACAGTATCGGTATTTGTTTCAAACTTTCCAGAAGCATCAGTCTTTCATAATGGATTACCTGATGAACTGGATTGAATCGTACATTTGTCCCCCAGTGGCGAAAGCACCAAAGATAATATTAAATAAATATAATTTATAATGGAAAAAATATATCCTAAATTTTACAAGTAAATTATCTTTTGATCTTTTTTTTAAACCAGTTGTGCATTAAAATGCAGAAGACTACCAATTGAAATTTGTTGATTCACTGCTTACAGAGTGATATATTTCAAGTGTTTTTTTTTCTCTCTGTACTTTGAGCATGTAAGCTCATGAAAACCCACAATTGAGCTTCTCAGAAAATGAGAATTTACACGAGAAGTGATAAAATTGTATTTTATTTTTATCTGAAATGGGTGGTGAACATTCATTCTGGCAAATTTTTACATTGTTACAACTATTGTTATGAACTTGTGTGTAGTATTTTGCTTTTTTAGCTCTGTTGGTGATTAGGGTACATAATTGTGTTTTTAGTTCTAAGCAAAATCATTTGGAATAGTCATTTAATTAATTGTTAATTATTCATTTTTTTTTGTTCAAGAAGCATCAGTTTCAAAATTTGCTTATAGCAGCTAAATTCCCCCACCCCCTCCCAGATCATGAAGTTTTAGTCACAATGTTAGCCGTTGATTGAGCACGTGCTTGTTCTTTAACGGTTTGAGCAGCTGTTTCTGATTTGGCTCATTTCTGATCATTTCTTAGCCTCTATTTTGTGTTGAACATAAGATACACCAACTGTAAAAGTAAAAAAAAAAAATGACAAGCTTTCAGCGGTTATTTGATGGAGATATTTTTGGAGTGAATATAAAATGAAAGCATTAGAAGATTTTTGTGCATTATTCATTATGGTATGTCATGTATTGATACATTTTTTTGTTATTTTTGCTAAACTCAAAACAAAGCGAATCAATGAACACACTGTCTTAAGCAATTACTAAAGGGCACTGAGCATTTTCTTTCTGTTTCACCTGCGTTAGATTAAATCATTGAAAATCTGTGAAACCTACTGGCTAATTTAATTGGTTTGTCACTTTTCTTCAGCTTTAATTCGCTGGCAACATGACATGAAACTTATTAGTGTGTTCACTCTGTAGTTAAATCTACCAATAATGTTAATAAGTATTATTTCATTAATACCTACTGTAAGAAGTGTTAATTAAATCTATCACTAGTGTTTAAAGTGTCCCTTAACTTTATTCAACTTTTTCCATGTTTGCAGTTAATCTCTCTTGGGTATGATCTTGCATAACACTTTGACATTGTTATGTAACGTCTAATGTATACAGAAGGTTTGTTGATTGAATCTCAGGGAGCTGACAGTGATTTACCAACCAGGGTAATATTAGCATATAGTCTTGGAGATTTTAATTAAAATGTATCATTCTATCTAATAATGTTTGCAATTATGACTAAACCATGTCAATTACGCAGAATATGATACTTTTATGGTGAACATGTTTGGTTTACACAAGCCAGATGACTTTATAATAGGGTGTGCATTTATTTTATTCATGATTTCACATCCTAAAGTTTACTTCCAAAGAAGATAGAAAAAGCTAAAAAAAAAAAAAAATAGGTAAAAAAAAATGGCCAAACATTTGTTGGACCACATGTTATCTTCCTTGTTCATAAGTATCTGCAATGTCAAAGCATTAATTTCCCTTCAGGGATGCAAAGATGTGTAGTTTTCAAGAAATTACACATATTTTACCTCAGGAAGGATATTTTAATTGGTATTTTATGTGCTAAAATATAAGTTGACATGCTGGACAAAAATGGTTGAAGAAAACAGTTGAATAGCTAGTTGTTTAAATTTCTCTCCCAAGTGTTTTTTCGGGTATTTATCCTCATTCCTCTTGGTTTATAATCCTATAAATAAGTTTGCACTAGAAACTTAGTGTGAAGGTGCTTGGATTGTTGGCGGTTTCAAAGCATGAAACAAGGCTTGGTCAAATAGTTTCCTTATGACTTTATCAAACAGAGACTCACTCAGTAATGGAAAACACTATAGATAAAAATCTCTTGGTGACTTTCCTAGAACCATCAGAAAAACACCAGAAATTAATGTAAGAAGTTGGTTCAGATAAACTCACGTAGACAGATGATATTTCTATTTGGCCCTTTAATCACACAATAATGTTAAGCATTTCTTTCAAATGTTCTGCTTTTGTGGTTTTGGGCAAGAGGAGCTTGGTACACATTAGTAACCTAACGTCGCACATGTAAAGAAGTACTTGAAGGAAATGAAACTACAAGTCCAGCTTCTGTGACAGGACATAACCCTGAGCTCAGGCCTTGACCCATCATGCGCTACTCAGCATGCCTTTTTAACTCCAATGCCTGTTTCTGCTGTACTTAACATTTAACATCTGTGTCAGATCTCTATCTGAACAGAGATGTTTAACTAGGACATAAAACTGCTGAATTGATGTGTAATTTGTACTCATGTATTAACTTCATTGAACCATTTCTCTGAAATAAACTTGCTTGTGCGCTTGCAATGGCTTTTTATTTTTACACTGAAGCAAAATTAAATCTTTGTAGATGTACATTACAAACTGATTCATTTGGTTTTGAAAACAGATATTATAAAAAAAACCAAAAAAAAAAACCAACACTTTTTCAGGTGCTTCACCATGTTGCAGGTCTTTAATCTGCAAAGCGCCCATGACGGGCATCAGTGTGGGTGAAGACACAGCTGCTTGGATTGAAACCGGTCCATTTGAACCCAGTAGTCTCTATCAGTTTATTGTTCGACTCTGGCTGTGGCTCTCCAGTGATATCACAGCATTCCAGGGAGAAGATAAATGAGTTAGTGTTAGGGCAGATGAGTAGCATTGTGGATTCGGCTGATAGTAGTGGGCAGAAAGGCACAAGTCGAGCTGTGCAACTGCGAAACGGGTAGAAAGCCATTACTTCCTGAAGCCTTCGGACAATATCTTTGAACGTTTTCCAGTTCAAAGCCTTTCACTTTAAACCATTAAATCAGTTAAGTATTTTCCATAAGGTTCTAAAATGGAAATACACCTTTTTTAGTAGCTAAAGGGAAAATTTGCTCTTAACTCAAAATCGCCAATTGTGTTGATTTCCTGATCATGGAGGTTAGTGTCAGAAAGTCTGATCCATTACAGTGTTTTGAAGTGCATTGTGCATTATTTATGCTGTGTGCCTACTCAGGGGACATGTTACCTACTTCTGTTTTACTGCTAGACTGAAACTAAGGATTTCTAAAACAAAAATGCAAATCATTTAGACTCTAGCTATGTTGTCTGGTGCGTTTCAGACATAATCCTCTTATACTCTCGCTATCTATTCAGGATGTCATTATGAACCTATTTGCATTTTAATAAATTTAAAAACATATATTCTATTAGGGTTTTTTTTGTTATTATTTTATATTTGACACAAGTCTACCTACAAGTCTAGTGCTAGAAATTAGTTACTTAGTTGTGGTCTCTTTTATTTACATGTTGATGTTCTTTAAAAATGTTTTGTCCAATTTTTAAAAAAAACAACTCGGACTGTGTTGGTGTCCAAATACTCTGCTGAAACTAGTCCTTTATTGACAAGGGATGTGTCAGCAAAAGGAAAGAACCTGGAAGAAATGGAATATAAGGCCAACCCATAGCAGGCTTGTTCCAACAGGCTTCATCTGCTCAGGCTCACTTGTCAACTTCCCTGCTTACAAATCAGAACAAATTACAGGGGCTGGAAAGATACCGTTTAATTTTTATGGGGAGAACCCACATCTCTTTAGTAATTTAAGAACTAGGCTGTGAATATAATCTTTTGTGTTTCTTCTCAAATGTACATTGTTGTACGTCAGGCACAATTCAGGAATAAAAAATATATTTCTCTAAAATAATTTTCTAAGTTTTGCTTATATTATTATGCTTGTGGTCAAACAACGAGCGTAGCAACAGCTAAACATGTGACTGATGACAGCTAAGCATGGATTCGCATGCGATGGTCACAGTATTACAGTGTTGGCTAAAAACCGGCATCCAGCTGGAGAAAAATGTGGTCACCTCTGTTCTTTCTCTCGGATCTCATTAAAAGCACTTCAAACCGAAGCAGTGTTGTTGTTAAAATTTCTTAACTTTTTAAATTAATGCACCTTGATACTGATGACATAAAGATCCGAGTAGGAAACCGTTTCTCATGTATGATCTAATATATTCTGATTTGCCTTTTCCATTTCTAACTAATCTTGATGCAATAATGGGAAGAACATATCTTTATTGCAACATTGAGTCAGTATGTGAAGTTGTGAAAATGCGTTTCTCCTTCGCAGGGTGTCAGCATGCTGCAGTAATTGAATTACAGATCGATGATCACAATGGGCTCCTCGTTGGGGCCTCAGTGTAACAATGGGAGCTGCTCGACCAACAGCTCCAAAGAATTCTGCTACTCGGGCCGAATTCGCAGCACCGTACTCCAAGGATTACCATTTGGTGGTGTCCCTACTGTCCTTGCCCTTGACTTTATGTGCTTTTTGGTGAGTATTTATGTCATTCATTTGAGGAGCCCAAAACATTTGTGCAGCGTTCAGAAACTTGCCCTCGCGATGACTTAAAGCTACTTGAACCTTTCCTTATTAAAACGAGATACTTCCAGGAAAGTGTTTTGAAATGATGAGCTTTGTGAAGCTGTTGTGTAATTTTCATGTTGTTGGTCTCTGTAGTGTAAATGAAGGCAGTGAAGGTGCTTACAAGCGCTGTTTGTTGTGTCCCTGTAGGTGCTGCTGTTCGTGTTTTCTGTGTTGAGGAAGCGAGCATGGGACTATGGGCGCCTCGCCCTGGTGGCTGACGCTGACAGGTAATGAAACGCGTGCCAAGGCTCCTGGAATAACTTGTTCCAAACAATGGGAAATGTAGAATTATGGTCACTACCCGTTGGAGTATTCATAATGCATGTTTTGGGAACACAATTACATAACTAATTATCAATGTACAAAAACCAGATGTATTTTCCAGGGGGGTGTTCAGGCATTTTAAAAGGAAATTCAATTGTTTTTATTTTTTTATTTTTTTTTTTAATATATCTGCATTGTAGTTCCTTTTGTTTGAAGCTGTTGTGATATCCATGGATAGTTTGTTTTGTTGATCTAATCCATGCAAAAATTTTACTCCTGCTGCATTTTACTGTAATAACATAAGCATTTTACCTCAACAGAGGTTTGTTAAAGAAACCTGGATTACATCACATACAGAATACCAACTTCTTTAACACTTCCTGAACATTTTATGTTTTGAATAGAATTTATCCTGTGGAGTTTTCACATTAAAAAAAAAAAAAAACAGCTGATGCTACCATGATTGTGTTGCATACAGAAATGAACGTAACATTACATTTTGTTGCTTGAACTGAACTGTAATAAACCACTTGGCAGATATAAACATAAAATTCATTTGGAAACACACCTGAAGGGACTTTTATTGAGATCATTTCCCAGGTGTCGTGCTCACAAATATTTAAATGACTTTTGCAGTAACAAAGAAAAGCACCATTATGCTTCAGTCATGGAGCTATGCATTAGCTAGCCTTTACTTATCAGTTATGGATTTGACACTCATTGTGAGTCACAGCCACATTCCTTGGCACCCCTGGTAAAGATTTGTTGGAAGCCCTGAAGTTAAAGCAATCTCACACTGGGAATTTTAGAAAAACACACTTGTTTTCAGTCTTACGGAGTAAGGCGGCAGGTTTTTGTTGTTGTTGTTTAATTTTTTACTTTATGTCCCAATGTTTCCAAAAGTGCAAGATAATGTGAACTTTAACCAGGTTTTTTGGGCTTTTTACATAAGTAACACACATATCCTCCACTGTGCTTAAGATGGTAGTGATTTTGCTGATATTTGTGCTTTATTTAACATCTGACAGACATTCAGCATCTGCTGCTGAAAACCTCAACTTTAGTCATGTCAGACCAAAGTGCCTGGTTCCAGTTAAAGACTCCGAAGAGTTCAGTAAACGCTGCATGTTTACATTTGTGATGGTATGATATAAAAGGTTTTTTGTTGTCACTCTGAAACTACTACTTACCATGGAAACAGGGTTTGCTTTGCAGAAAACCCCAAAATACTAAAAAGTTTCTGTGAGTCTTGTTTGAAAAACATTTATTGAATGTACCAATAGTTCTCCCATTTGAGACCTCTTATTTAAATCTCTAAAGAAGGGATTTTTCTAGATTAAATCTACATAATTGTTGGAATTTCTTCGAGTTTGAGCACCGTTTGCAGTGTTGTTTATTGCCCAACAAACTGAAGACGGCACAATGGCTTTCCTCTTTGGATCTTCCCCATGGCAGCAATTCCCTCCGCCCCCTCTGTCTTTCTCATTGCTGAATCATGATCGCTGGTCCTTCATGAAGCCTGAGACTCCTGCAGTGCTTTAAATATTTGGTAGCCTAGCCACTCATCAACTGATTTGTATCAAAGTAAACAAACTATAGCTGTGAAAATTCCCTTAGAAATTAAGCTGATAGATGTCAGAGGCGACTTTGATTATTAGTCTTTGCATGTATTTCTTTAGATTCGGCAATAATTTGTTGTTTTTTTTTTAGGTCTTTTGCTCAATTTCATGTGGCCAGATAGGATTGAGAATTTAAATGATTTCTTGATTCTACATGTCAAGCAATAATTATGGTGGCTGTGGCTGATGCAATAGGTATCGAATCAAATGCTTATGAGTAAATGTGAGCTGAAAAAAAGCAAAGGTGTGGCTGATGTGAATAAGCTAATAAAAGATTTAACTGAACCTTTTTTCACAGGGAAAGGTAGATTTTTTTTGTTGGCTCTTCTTCCTTTAAAAAATTAAATCATTATTTAAAAATTACTTTTTGCTTTTACTCAAGTTATCTTTGATATTTAATTTTGTTTAATTTGAATTTTTGTCCCTCTTGCATGTTTCAAAGTAGCATACATTTATATGGGGGGGTCAGTATTTTATTTTATTTTTTTTATGTGAAGGTATTCTTCAACAACAAGCTGAACCTGCACTTGGCTCGGTGTGGCCGCCCTTCTGTTTTTCCCAACAGAAACGGGCATCATAAAGTGAAGTCAGAAAAGAGTGTCAGCAGTTTGTGTTTTAGTGGCAACAAGTGAGCTCTGCCACACATTTTTAGATCTTCAAAGCTCATTAATACAGGTTTAAATGCAAAGCACTTTTTTATTATTAACATTTAGGAACTTAACCCATGTTTTATTTGAGACTAAGAAATGAAAATAGTTGGGTAACTTCCAGGTTATGAGTCGCCCAAAGCTCCGAGGTGTTCCACTACCTCACAATGAGGGGAAAAAGACAGAGTCAGGCGGACCTCGGACAGAGTCCTTGACACAGTGCTCCATTACCCACATTCCCCAGCTGTGATTGTGTTGCATCACAGCCACACTGTTTTTCCAGCTGCGTATGAGCAGGGAATGGGCCTGTAGCATGAAGGGAGGATGGGAGGAGGCGGCAGCACGGGAAGCTTTTATAACAGATAGGATATGGTGTTGTAGATTCACACAGCCTCCAAATACGTGGTGGAACTTTGTAACGTAAACAAGCAAAACTGTGGTAGACATTTGCATTATCACAGAACATGGTTAATTTTGTAAGATAAAATAATTTGTACCATGTTGAACAGAGCCTTCACTGGTATACCTGTGGTGCAACATGGCTACTGGATTTTTCTCTTAATTGATCACCCCTCTTCTTTTCTGTTCCCTGTGGTTTTAAGTAAGCTTAATGCTTCTTGCTTTGTTTTGTATGTTTTTTTTTTATCAGAAAAAGAGAGAGGGATCAACGGTATAGTCGTCTGGATGATCGGGAATAGTATGTTCATCTCGCCGTATCGCGGAGCTCCTTACTGCGCTTTTCCTCTCTGTTGTTTTCGTCTCTTTTTCTGACCTAACTCGCCGCTCGTGTCCCTTCTGCTCAGGTTGCAGTGGGTCTTTTTTTTTTTTTTTTTTTTTTTTT
>NW_015113678.1:93102-112065 GCF_001443285.1 Poecilia latipinna | reverse complement strand
TTTTTTTTTTGTCCTGATGATTTCATTGTTTTTCTTCCTCTCTGATCCATTTCTCAGTATCAATCTGCTGGCAGCTCTTTCTCCATGTCATTCTTGTGCTACTGGTGTCGGGTGTCCCTGTCCTGTCACTGTTCTAATCAGATCTGTGTGTGCTAATCTGTGTCTTGACCTCCTTTTGTGAAGCTTGAAGTTCTTCTGTGTGAGCGTGCCGCATGAGCCACACAGGCTGGACACTGACGGGGAGAGGTAATACTTCCCTGATGTGCAGCTGTACATAGACGGGCCCGGCCCTGTAAGTGGTGGTTGTTCAGTGTCTAGGCTAGCAGAACTTAGATGACTTATTTCTCCACACAGGAATGTGGGAGAGGAGGCCTCGGGCTCTCTCCTTATTCCTTTTCATTAGAATTGTTAGAGCCTTCAGTGATCTCATACCTGAACGTAGGATTGATCTACTTCCAACAGAGTCATGGTGCTCTTCAACCTTTCCATCTGGATTTATATTGTACTGTTTTTTGTTTTTTTTTTACCTCCCAGAGGGCGTGCTATCAAATTTATACTTATTAAATAAGATCATATTGATTTATATTAAAGGGTGCTGGTGGCTCTGAAGGAAAAACTCAACAACCCTATTAGAGAAGCTTCTAATAGGTTTGTATACCAATTTGATTCAATTCTGCACTCTATAAATGTATTATAAAACTATAAAAGAGGAGGCTGTAATTTTTTCCTGACCTTACTGCTATAAGAAGTCAGTACCCATTTATATGAGGAGTAGATGTGTTGTCATAGCACAGGTGTGAGAGACCAGTGTCTCCATTCACTATTTGTTCATTTACGATGAGTTACAACGCGTTAAGGAAATGAAATCACACTGACCCTGCAAGCTTGGAACAAATGAGGTTTGCTATTTGGTTGGAAGACAACCACCATTAGCAATTGCAAGTTGAAAACAACATAGTTTCTCTGTGTTCAAACACAAAATAAGTATATTCACATGTAGGTATTTTAACTACACTGTAAATGGCTTATTTTGAGTCTTCTTAACTCTGTTAAATCATTGACACTGAAGAGTGTTGCCAGGTTGGCAATAAAGTGGATTTGCTGTTTAGAAACAATATAATTTTTTTAATTGACCTAATTCCAGTTATGCCTCATTTCCTGGTGCATCACTAAAGTTTATCTCTCGTTATGTCCTTCTGTGACTGTTATCATTGAACCTTCAGTGCTTGTAAGTCCTTATTATTAACAACAATAACAAAGCATGTCAGCATGAAATGTGACTACAGAGATTCCTCTCATGGCTGCCTCTGTTAAAATTTCCTCTCTTGGTTTCAGGGCAAGTGTTTCTGAGCAGTTTTACCACCTTTTCAATGCTGTACTTTACTATACTTTACTTTCTGTGACACCAAGCACTGAAAACACAGCTGGTGTCACAAATGTCAGCTTTGTTCGTTTCTATGCAGCAGCATGCAAATCTTGTGTGTTTCTGCTTGCAGCGTGAATTCCCCACTGCCAGAACCAAATGAACGCTATGCACGCCTCACGTCCGTATCAAGCTCAATGGACATGGACCCGAGAGATACAGTAAGAAACCTGTAGTTATTGCAGGATGAAATATGGGTGCATCTTAATGGAAGATAGAATATTTCCATAAAATAAAACTCATGTCAGTTTATTACACAGAATGATTATGTTACAAATCGTCATTTCTGGTTCTTTTTTGCTGAGTCAACAGTGAGAACAGCAGCATCAAGACGTTTCCACAGTCAGTGAATTAATTTCCCACCTGATCCGGTGCAAACATTAATAAAAGTACCAATACCTTTAAAGATCACGATATGATTGTGTTGTGCCTAAACCCCACAATGAATCTATTAAGTATTGTCAAGGTTAGAGGTTTCAAAACCAGCCATGCAAACAAGTCTAAGGCTGCTATTGAAATGACTTGGGCTTCCTTAACAGCTCAGCAGAATCAGTCTGATCAGTTCCTTGCCATGCTGCATTGATGCAGATATTCATTCAAAAGAGGCCTGACCAAGTTCTGTGTTCATCCACTGTGTAGAGCATGGGCCAGCATTTCTGAGCTAAAAAAAAAATCATTTTAATTGGTCTTTTATGGTATTTTAATTTTCAGAGAAATAATTTGTTTGAGTTTTTAAGAAGTTGCAAGCTGTAATCACCAAAGTTATAAATAAATGCTTAACTTTAATCCCTCTTGGAGTCATGAATTTGTTAGTGTGTGTGTATGTATATATATATATATTTTTTACATTAAATTAAACAGCAACATGCTTTTCAGTGATATTCTATTTTATTGAGCTGCACCTGAACTGTTCTTTCAAGCAGAACATAATGTCTTTTCCAGTAAACACTCGTTCAACTCTCCTGTTTTAGGGCTTTTGCTCCTGGCTAACAGCCGTCTTCCGCATCAAGTGAGTCTGCCTCCTCGCTGCTTGTCGCAGTAAAGCCGCTGTACCTCTGGAAAATAACATTTCCTTCTGATCTGAATGGCTCTTATGTAGCTGCTACTTTTTCTCTTTTCTCTCTGAAGGGAAGAGGAAATAAGGGACAAGTGTGGTGAAGATGCAGTTCACTACTTGTCTTTTCAGCGGCACATCATTGGCCTGCTTGTAGTCGTGGGTGTGCTCTCTGTGGGCATAATCTTGCCTGTTAACTTCTCGGGGAACCTTTTAGGTGAGCTAATTGAAGTCTACTCATACAAAAACTCAAACATATATATTTTTTGTCTTGCATATTTTATTTTCTCAGCATGACGGAGCCCTGTCACTTCACTTTTTTTGTTTTCATTTCATTTTTATCATTTTGTTATTTTTGTATAAGAGGCTACATGTATTTCCCACATTTTGTGTAAATGCACACTGTACATAATTAAATCTGTGACACCAGGATGACATTTTGCAGCTATTAACTTTAAGAGTGTAAGTATTCCACATTCTATTTTGCTCTTGTGATTTTTCTTGTGACAGCAGTTATGTGCCGCTGCTTTTCCTCCTACTTCATGTTTTTAGTTCCACATTGCCATCAATTATAAATTTCTGCTGTCATTCGTTAATTTAAAAGGGCATAAAACGACTTAACAGATGACAAATCGGCTTTTATTCCCATTTAAGCTGCTGGTGAGCCATACCTGTGACCGTGAGGAAATAGAAATAGTAAATGTTGAAAGTGTAAGGAGGAATAAATGAGGTTTAACTTGCACTTGAACTTCTTTCTTTCTTTTCTCCAACAGACGACACTGCCTATAGTTTTCCACGAACCACTATAGGAAATCTAGATACAGAGTGAGTCTTGCATATACTGTCCCTTCGTATAGATACAAACTGTATGTTGTGGATTTATTTTAAGTCTTTATTTTGCTAATGTTTGGTTTGTTTTGCTCTTTGTTTCTACAGGAACAAATTACTATGGCTACACACTAGCTTTGCATTTCTCTACCTGCTGCTAACGGTGTACAGCATGAGGCGGCACACGTCAAAGATGCGCTACAGAGAGGACGATTTGGTATGGATTCTTAATTTTGGAGCGTCATTACATGACATCAAGCGCATGTTGTTTATAATTGCTTCTGTTTTTTTTTCCTCTTCCGTGAAGGTGAAACGCACTTTATTTGTTAATGGCATCTCGCAATATGCAGAAGAGAGAGAGATAAAGCAACACTTTGAGTAAGCTGGGATTTGTTTTGTGTGTCTGTTTTTTAATACTGTCACTTTCAAATGTATGTATGCTTTCTCATTTTGTCTCACCAGAAGTTTAAACTTTACTGTATTTTGTTGGGACTTTATATGTCAATCAATTTTTATCAATTTTTGTTCTTTGAACATTTTGGGGGAGTTCTTTTGCATATCCCTCGCATCATATCCCAGTTAATACATTGAGGTCTGTGGTTGCAACATGGAAAAAAAATAAAATAAATTTTGGATGACTTATGACTTAATTCATATCAAGCCCTGCTCGTGTTCAAGCAAAGCTACTATGTCGATGTGGAAGCAACACGGCGGTTGTCGGGTAAAGATGTGTGACAGCCATGCCTTCCCCTGTTAAAACAGCTGCGTTGTCCTCGTCCCTATGTCTGGGAGCGGACAATGCCAGGCCTATATGTGTAATTGTCCCTAATCGAAATCAGATGAGTAGAATTAGGCAAGTCATGTGTCATGTTTCTGTGAGGAGGTTGTTGTTCCTGTCCTACAAAACTGATCCTGTAAATTCAAATGCCTTTAGACGGATAAAATATGCTGGTAAATGTATTAACAGATTTGTTTTGTTTTTTTTATTTCTCCCCCATTGCCTGTTCTGTTAGGCTTGCATACGAAAACTGCATCGTCCTGGACGCTCGTATCTGTTACGATGTATCGAAGCTGATGTATCTCAGCTCTGAAAGGTACTGGATGAAGGATGTGTCTGTTTCCCCTCAACTGTTTTTTTAATTGTATTTGAGAATTGTCTCATTCATTCCCTGACAGAAATAGATCCTCGTCCGTCTGACATGGCTAGTTTTTCTATTTATGTATTCAGGAAGAAGGCAGAGCGTAGCAAGAAATTCTTTCTTGACCTGCAAGATAAGGAGCATGAGAAAACCATGATTAACCCCAAGCCTTGTGGACACCTTTGCTGTTGCATCATTAAAGGCTGCGAACAGGTGAGAAACTTGCATTTTTTATGATACACTGGTTTGTTCCAGTGAGACTTCTCCTACGTACACAAAGAAGAGAGTTATATATATATATATATATATATATATATATATATATATATATATATATATAGTAAACAGAGTCATTGGAAGTGCCTTTGCACTGTTACGACATTTATATTTTACCTACTCTAAGTATTGGCTTTAAGCAAAAAACGTGGGTATGCATCGTATGCAATTCATAGGTGTGCTGCGCTACAAAGGGCGCCCAAAACAATGGTGTAAGAATTATTTCTAGTCGGGATTTTCTGTATTTAACAGCTTTATGCATGTGTAAATGATGTGATCGATATAGTAGGGAATAGGGCGAAGGATAAGGACGTTTTAGGGATGAAAAAAGCTTTTCAAAGTGGTTAATAAACAGTAGGCAAGTCATGTGAAGCTATCAAGTTGAGGCTTATCAATGTTCAGGTTGGTTTGAGTTACTGGTATAGTGACACGGTTGTACTGCAACTGTGTGCTGAATTTATAATGTAAGAAATTACAGTAGGAAAAATATTATTTTGTTGTAAAGACAGTAATGATAACTAGATGGTGAATTATAAAACATTGTAGAACGTGGCAGTGATAGACTTGAGTTTAAATGTTTTTATATGCGTTCTGTTTTTTTAAGAAACATACTTAACACAAAGTTCATTTCATTCAGCTGTGAGGATGGAGAGAAGGAAGAGAGGAAGAAGAGAGAATCAGGACAGACAGGGAAAGGAGCAGGTTGGTCTGAAATTAGGCAGAAGTGTAGGAACAGCCAATCAATCCCATGTGATTTATTTAAAAATGCTTATTTAAAAAAAATGTATTAGCAAGATCTGTAATTTGCTTAAAGCTATGCTTGCTTGACCATCTGACTTGGTACAGAAGGATACAGGTTTGACCCAGTTAGCAGTGATCTCTGTTGAAAACAAAATTGCATTCAGTTTCATTTGATGCCATTTTTGACAAAGGTGAGTGCAAAGGGATGACATTAACAATTTAGTTAGATGTTCAGTATGCAGCTCTGGTATTTAAACTTGCTTGTATCCAGAGGTAAGTAGTAGTAACTAGTAACATTTACTCAGTAACATTTTCTTCATTAACCCATTTGGAGAAGTTTACTTTTAGTTTTACTTCAACTTGCTTTTCATTTTTACTTTAGTAATAGTATTGTGAAGTACTGCTGTTCTTATTTGAGCAAAATTTGTGAATACTGGCTGTGAGTAACTTTGCTTAATGAAGAACAAAACATGTTTTAACCAAAAATGCAACAGAGAATGTAATCTAACCAATTGGCTGATCAAAGATCATTCATATCCAGTTTGGGGCAAATCTAATCATGCATGTGTGATTTAGAGCAAACCGTATGGAAACGGTATTGGAATTGACTGCTCTTCACGCCCACGCGGTCCAACCAGCAGTCACACTTCACAGTAGCATTCAGGATCTGTTCTGTGTGATCAGACACACTGCCAAACTTGACTCAGAATTTGAGGAAAGGACACCCACCAACGAAACATCTCACTTCCTGTCAGCATATTGAGAGCTGGTCTGCGATGACGTGAAAGTTATTTGACTCGTTTTTTTTATGTTGCACAGTCGGATTTTGAGACTTGGCCATGCCCACGTGCTTTTGATCCACTAAAACCCTTCGTTAGCTGCGTAACATTGTCTTCAGACTGTACTGAGTGTTTGTTCTGAGTCATTTTGAAGGATGTTACTAAAAGCTGATGGAGTCGTTCTCTCACATGCCACTTCAGCACAACAAACAAAATGGCCGACTTCCTGTGGCGTTTGGACCATAGCTCCAATGCCTTTTTTCTATGACCTAAGGAGTAACACATGTGCTGGTTTGCATAGTACCCAGTCAGATCATATTTAATGTTTTTAGGAAGGTTCTGTGGAGGACTTAGGCCATGTCCGCCAAATATTTAAGTAAAAATCTGTTTAGTAATTACTGTGACTGCCAAATCACTATTTCTGTATGAAAACAACGTATTTGTATAGGTTTTATGTAATTCTCTAACTTGCTTAAAGGAACTGATTTTTTATTTTTTTATTTTTTATTGTTATATGTAATCCATTCCCATCAAATTTAACAGATATAAGCATTTCTCGATGTACAAAAAAATTCTTTTGCTTATAAAATTTCATTTTCTGAATTGAATGACTACTATAACTTTTGATATTTCAATTTACTGTGATGGACTTGGGTTTTCTTCCTATAGGAAGAAGCTGTGAGTTATTATACCAAGCTGGAGGTGCAATTAAGGGATGAATACAGGAAAGAGAGAGAGAAAATCAACAAGAAGCCTTTAGGAATGGCCTTTGTCACTTTTCAAAATGAGACCACAACTGCCAAGTAAGTTCATTTAGATAAGAGAAGACATGTTTGTCAATTGGCTTCTGTACTGCTGAAATGTGTTAGTTAATTTTGCTGCAATGTGTTTGTTTTTTGTTTTGTTGTTTTTGGGTTTTTTTTACTTTGGTTTGTTTTCAATCGTTGGATCTTTGTCTGTCAGAATTTTAAAGGACTTTAATGCTTGCAAGTGCAAAGGCTGCTCCTGCCATCGTGAACCCAAGAGCTCTCAGTTCAGCAACAGGCTGCACACCTCCAACTGGACCGTCACTTACGCCCCCGATCCACAAAACGTCTACTGGTGAGAACAAACACTTCGTCACAGACGGAAAACAATAGCTGCGTTTTGGCTGATGCGATTAGTTCACATTAACCTAAATGCCACATTAGAACTTGTTTGGGGGGGAAATGTGTTTATAATGTCTTGTTTTCTTTTTTTAAACTAGTGTATTAGTTTTTTGGCCAGCTGTGTCCGTCTCTGCAGGTTATCACACCGTGTCTGTCTCACCGCTGTGTGACCCCTTTTCCCACAGGGAGCATCTGTCAGTGGGAGGGATCAAATGGTGGGTCCGCTGCTTCATCATCAACTGCGTCCTCTTCCTTCTCTTGTTCTTTCTGACCACCCCAGCCATCATCATCACCACCATGGACAAGTTTAACGTCACCAAACCAGTGGAGTACTTAAATGTAAGTATCCAAAGAGTAATTTAATTTGATTTCTTCCTTCCCCAAGTCTGGAAGAATAAATAAAAAAAAGAGTCTCTAGGCTTTGTATCTTGATATATTATCTTTTCATCAGACAGTTATCTTATTATTATACTCTGTAGCTGATTTAAGTTTGTCCACATGGCGGAAATGGTGAAATCCTGAATCCAAATCCTGTCACAGCTCTCCCTTGCTTCAGGGGTTTAGATAAAAAAAAATAAATAAAAAAAAATAAGAAAATCCAACTTTTTTGTTCTAAAAAAAGTACACAATTTGTAAATGGAAATATTGTAGAAACACTGTTATAATTTGCAAGCACTTTCAGGCATGGGAGTGTCTCAAGACATTTTTGAAACGTTTACTCACATGCCTCAGATTTGTATCTATTTAACTGAGGGTATTGTAGTGACCTCTGACATTTGCAAGTTTTCCACTGTGCTGTAGAACATGGCAGATAAGATTTTTTTGCATACAAAAAAATGACAAATATAGTAATTATTTTTATATTAGACTCCACAACCCCTCTCATGAGAATGTGAATATTTTTTAATGAATAGTAATTATAAAAAGAAGGTGAATAGCTTCAATTGGATATCTATGTCAATGTTTGACCTTAATGTTGTCACTTTTAACAAGTTTCTACGATTTACTGCTTTTTCCAAAATCTAAAATAAAAATTAAGTATATTTTTTAGCAGTTGGGAACTCTTTTTTTTTTTTTACCTTAGTTTATTTTCATATGTAACTTGCCATATATTATCACAAATACAGAAAAAAAACATCCTTTTTCCATGACGTTTGGCCTTCAGGTTATCTTAGATTAGAGTTTTAAACCGGATCCTTGTTTTTTTTTTTTTTTTGTTTTTTTTTGTTAGTTTTGTTTTTATATTTGGTCTGGCTTAAACCCAACATGTAAATGTCAAATAGATTTAAATACTAACGCCTCACTCATGTCTTTCTGATCCCAGAACCCCATCGTAACCCAGTTCTTCCCCACCCTCCTGCTGTGGTCTTTCTCTGCTTTGCTTCCCACCATTGTCTACTACTCCGCTTTCTTCGAAGCCCACTGGACCCGGTATGTTTATTATTCACTACTTTCAATTCTTCTGTTTTCTTATGTATTTGAATTTTAGGAGCATCATGTTTTAATGTGTGTGAATGGTTTATGTTGTCGTACAGGTCGGGAGAGAACAGAACCACAATGCACAAATGCTACACTTTCTTGATCTTTATGGTCCTGTTGCTGCCCTCCCTTGGACTCAGCAGGTGTTACATGTTTTATTTTTTGCTTTGTAGCAAATTATTAATATGTAAAATAAGGAAATAATTTTGTAAACCTTTTTTTTTATATATATTTTTGAGCTAATGACTTTCATTCATTTTTCGCAGTTTGGATGTTTTCTTCCGCTGGCTTTTTGACAAAAGTTTCTTGGATGAAGCTACAGTGAGGTTTGAGTAAGTATGGTGGGCTTGGATTTGTTTTTATTTTTTTATGCTGGTTTTGATTTTTTTTGGAAGTAAAAACTTGCATACAAGACTTCATCATACCCAAGCTTAGTGTGATGTGGAAAATCAGTGGGATTGTTGTGATGCCAACTTTACAACAGAGGATTACGGTACCACTAAGGAGTAAAGTTCTGCCAAAAAATTAAAATGCTCTAACGTCACATATTTCCTGAAAAAAAAAAACATGTGTATATTCTCAGGTAATTAATAGTAAGTTTGGAGAAAACATAGCTGTAATTCTGCATAGTTAAAGGCATAAACGGTGAGACTATTTGAAGGGATGTGCATTAGACTGACATGATGTTCAAGAAGTGTCATTCAGTAAATAGTGGCACTTTTAATGCAAAGTTTAAAATTTTAATGGGCTTTTAATGCAACTACAAGTTCGACTTTACTTTAAAAGTGTCATTATTTAAGAAAAATTAAGCAAAGTTGACACTTTTAATGTCTTCAATGACTAAATACAAGACAATAAGACAAATAAAGCTTGTACAGTATTAAGAGCTTCACTGGTCAAATGAGACACAGTCAGGATGCTGATTGATGAGTTTTTGCCTGAAGTTCTCACACCTGTGTTTAAATGCCGATCATCTATTTTTGTTGTTGAAATTTTGACTTCTCTGAGACTTTTAAAGTCAGACTTCCAGCATCAGGAGTTGTTTTTGTTTAATTTCTAACTTGAAACTGGAGCTGCCACTATTAATTGAAGCATTTGCTGACATGAGCTTCAATAACCCTTCATCAGCATTTCTAAGTTTTGCCCTTTTTCTCTTGGGATTTTTATAGGTGTGTGTTCCTCCCCGACAACGGAGCCTTCTTTGTGAACTACGTCATTGCGTCTGCATTCATTGGTAATGCTAACGACCTGTTGAGGATCCCCGGCCTACTGATGTACATGATCCGCCTGTCCCTGGCCCGCTCCGCAGCCGAGAGGAGGAACGTCAAGAAGGTCAGTCTTCAGCGTACAAATCCAAACAAGGCACACTGAAAATAAGTTTTTACACAATCTGTTTTTTTGTTTTTTGTTTTTTTTTACAAAAATTTAGATGTATGATAAATAAAAAAATAAATAAAAAAAAACATTTTTTTTGTTTTTTTTGTTTTTAGCACCAAGCTTATGAGTTCCAGTTTGGGGCAGCTTACGCCTGGATGATGTGTGTCTTTACTGTGGTTATGACCTACAGCATCACCTGCCCAATCATCGTCCCGTTTGGTGAGTCGTACTGTTTAAACTCTGTGCACTGCTCGCTCCGTCTCGTTTTCACATCGACAGAGCGCGCTGATCGAGTGGCTGCAGGTTAGGCATGCAGAGGCCAGGCCACATGCAGGGGTTCTGTTCTGTGTCCAGAGGCTTATCTACAGGACTAATTGGATTAGTCCTGCTGATTTCCTTGTCTTTCTTTCTGTGCAGGGCTGATGTACATGCTGCTGAAACACCTAGCAGATAGGTACAACATGTACTATGCCTATCTGCCGACAAAACTGGACAAGAAGATCCATTATGGAGCTGTTAACCAGGTGGTGGCGGCTCCTATCCTCTGCCTCTTTTGGCTTTTGTTCTTTTCCACGGTTCGCTCCGGTAAGAGGACAGCTCCCTCTGCTGGTCACATAATTGGGGGCAGATATTTTATGGTGCCCTATCTCACACTTTTTCAAACCTATAAATGAGTGAGAACCCATTAAATGTAGGTTGTCTCTCTTCTATTCAGGGTTTACTGCCTCAACATCCATGTTTACTTTTGTGGTTCTGATCATCACAATCGTCATTTGCCTTTCTCACGTCTGCTTTGGGCATTTTAAATACTTAAGTGCTCACAACTACAAGGTTATTTTATGTTTTCATACTTCTAATGATTATTTATGCACCTACTACTTTTGGTAAGTGTCTTTTTTTTTCTGCCTCAGACTGACCAGGAAGAAGTGGACGGTATGGAGGGCGGACGTTCAGCAAGCCCTTCATCTGCCGCCAAGACAACGGTAGAAACTCATTCTTGTTCCTTAATCTCAAACAAATAGGTTTCCTAAGAAGGTAAAGTTGTAGGCTGAAACTACAACCTACAACTTTTGACGTAAATTATTTCAATTCTTACACTTTGGCAATAAAACCTAAGAAGGTTAAATAAAGAAGACAGTAAGAAATTACATAAATTGAAACGGATGTAATTAATGAAATACATCAAATTTATCTTTTCTGATGGGTTATGTAGCAAGTTTTCTCATAGACTGTTGAACGCTGGGATCAAGTTTGCACTTCTGTTTGTTTGCTTTTGAGAGGTGTTTTAAATATTAAGTAATTAACACTTTTGTGTTGTGTTTTCCCACAGCAAACATACATATGTCAAGTGCTTCAAGATCCCTCGTCGGAGGAGGCCGGATCAGGCAATGGAGAGGACGACGGGCAGGGGTCCTCGCAGGATGAGGAAATGATCCAGGCTGGAAACAACATGACTGGCGACTTCCAGTCCGGGGAGGCCAGTCTCATTGCGAACGAGGTGCGGCAGTGAGGCGGTCCGGGACACGAAGACTAACGTCAAACGAAACTTGATGAGTGCACTAAATGTGTGACGTTAACATGGAAGTGAACCAGCAGTTCACCAAAGCATCTCAGCCTCCATCAAGGGACCTTCCTCTGACTAACATATAAGCACACCTACTACTAAGGATTCAGTGGTTGTTTCTCAAGGACGTCTTCATCATCAGGTCTCGTAAAAGAAATATTGAGTGGGAATCTACTTCGACGAGGAAGGAGCGGAAAAGACGAGGCTCTACCCAAACACTGCATATCGACCAATGGAAGAAGATGCTGATGCACAAATGAAGAGTTTTTGCCTTTTTTTGTGAAGGGAGAGCAGTTCTCTGTATTTCCTTAACTTTAATGTACTTGAATGTTAGAACTGGGGAGCTCAGGTTTCTTTGAGGTACTGCATTATCGCATGCAAATTCAAAGGATGGAGCAACTGTTGTTGTTGTTTTTTTGTTTGTTTGTTTGTTTTGTTTTGTTATGTTTTTCTCGTAATGCTTCATCGGTGTGTCTGTCAGCTTCAGATGCTTCGCTTGAATTAGCAGCTTATTAATGTCAGCCTAATTGGAGCTTTAGCGACAGATTTAAAAAGGTTCTTCCTATTCCATAGGAGCCTTTAAAGATAAAAAAAAAAAATGCTACTAACACTCCTGGAGGCTTTGACACTACATCTATATAACTCTGGATTTGTAAGGTAGCCTTTTTTTTTGATCTGGTATTTATTGTAAGCATGATATTTTTAAATTCTGTCCAGCCTGATGCTACTTTAAACTGTGGAATACGGTATTTAATTCATCGTAGCACACTACACTGGCACAATGCTCAGCCTCTGGGCCTTTGTAGGGACTGCTGCACCTGACGTTGCCCTCCCTGTGCCAGAATAGGGCGGGGTTCCTTGCACAGCTGCCGCAGCAGAAACTGGAGGCTGAGAATCTGTTGCTCAGAGGAGGCCTTTTCAGACGACACTATGACTAGTTCTTTATGCATCGTTTTTTTTGTTTAAATCTTCTCGTTAATGTTTACAGCTTGATGTAGAGGTTAGAGGATAGGCATCAAATTTAGACGGCTGCTTAAAGTTTAATGATTTGGTTAAATTAATTTCTCACCCCATCCCTCTTTACTAACTTTTTATTTACACACTTTGTGACGTACAGTAGCAGTCAGACGTCATCAGAGTGAAGCAGATGATGTGGTCATACGACAAGCAAATTCAGCAAAAGTGTTTAAACAAAGCTAACTGGGTGCACAAGTTTGTGGGTTTAGACAAATTTCAAGACATGTCCCTAAAGCAAGATGTAGAGAAACCTCAGTTTTTGTTGTCATGAACAAATTTCTGATGGATTTTTTTGTCTCAGTATTTGCCCACTCTTCATATCAGAAGCAGTTGAGTTCATATAAGCTGGATTGGCTTTCTTTCATGAGGTCTTTGCGCCGTTACAGAAGGTTCATTTCCTGCTGCGTCGATTCCATGAATGTTTGGGAACTTTGCCCTGTTGAGACTCCTGAATATGCATCAAGCTGTTTAATTTGAGGTGAAGTTGAAGAGTTTAGAGGTAGCCTCCTTAATATTCCACACAATCAGCCTGTTAGACTGGCAGGGAAACGGTCTCTTAGCATGACGGATGACAGTTGCTACATGGTCATTGTGATCAGATTTCAGTTCAGTTTGGAGCAGGAGCTTTGTTATCTTGATACCTTCCAGTTTTATATTCCTGAGCCTTGTTGGTTCCTGAACATCGTTAACAAGTTCAGGTGGTTGAAACTTGGACTTCATCAGCTTCATCAATGATCCTTTACACTCATCAAAACTGGTCTTGTAATGGATATAGCTAAAATCATTAAGCTTCTGGAATGGTACTGACCTCAATTCTAATGAATATAAAGAAAAACAAATCGTTGGTAATTCAAACTTGTTCTCCCAATTCTTATTTTTGAAACTTCCTTGGAGTTATTTGTCATTTAATCAATTCCCTCTAGAATGAAATGGACTCATGCATGAAAAAAACAAAAACAAAAAAACTCAACCTAAAAGCATTCTCTCCAATGATGATTGTTTGTGAACAACTGATTCATACTGTATGTTGGAAATGTGGTATTTGAGTTCTGTAACAAGTTCTCATTGCTCTGTACCTAAAGCAGTAGGTACAGAGATCTGCAGTTTTTCCAATAACATGTCAGGTCTTGGCTGCAATAGTTGAGCGCTCACATTATAGAAGCTCCGATGAAGAAGTTTTACATAATGAAAAAATTTAAGTATAAAAGAAGAAGGATGTCTCGTACTTATCATCCAGATTAATTTAACATATTCATAATCTGCTTCTCTGAACTATCTTCTCACTGACTAACCAAATGCTAACATGTCATAACAAATCATTTAAAACATCTGGTGCCCATGCAGTTTCTCAGGATCTTTTGAAATTTTACTTATTTTATTTATTTTTTTTAAACGCAACACCATGACTTGCCCCATTAACCTTCAAGGAAACCATTGGTAAATAATGCACAAAAAAAAAAACCAACCACTAATCAATCACTGTTGGATATAATGCACTAATCTTTTTCTCACTGATATGACTGACAAAGAGTAGCACGTGGTAACTGCACCAGGCCAAAATGGCCTCCATTTGGTTTGATGGCACCATTCGTTGACGCATCACGGTTCGAGTAAGACTGTTGACAGGACACTACTGTATCCATCTGCTGCTTCTCTTGTCATGACAAGGTGACTTGCTTTATACCTCTTTTATACATGCGAGATGTCTGCAAATCTCTGAATATGTCCAGTCAGGATAACTAACACTGTCACACTGTGAGGGAGATGTGTGTGCTTTTTTTAGCGCCGAATGTAGTCTTTGTTCGATAAATAAAACGTTACTAATGAATCTCTGAAAGAACTGTTTCCCTGCTAATCAGGAATAGAACATTTTATACTGTAGCTACTCATCTATGTCTAGTTGTTTGTCTTCGCATTTTATTGGATTCCTAAAGCCGATCGTTTGTTTCATTTGTACTCATTTAGTTCTGTTTAAATCACTGCAATAACTGGAAAGAAATGTTTTGTTTTCATGAACAGCCAGCAGATCATCATAGTAATGTCTCCACTATATATTTAGAAAAACTGCTAAAATGTGTGTGTGTGCACTAAATATATTTAAATGTCTGTTTTGTAGATTAATGTTACATGTTAAAGTAACGGCAGATTTCAGCCTTTAACTCTGTCATTGTCTCCATTGACCCATGCAGATATTTGTTGGATGTATCTGTTCTGCCCTGGAGATGTCTCATCAATAAATCTGCATCTAATCAACTTTGACTGTTAGTCTCGGTTCATCTCTCACTTGGTGTGAATGTATAAGAATGGAGGTTTATGGTGAATAAAGCCTGAATTTCACTAAATTTGCACTCCAGGCTTTGAGAACTACTATACTGCCACTTCTAATGCATTTCTGCCAAATTAATTTCCTATTCATTTGCAAAACATGCTGTGGCGGTAATTAAGCCATTTCAAGTCTTATTTTTAACCCCAAAAAAGAGAAATTTCAGTAGCACTGTTTGATATCTGGACTTGTTTAGACAGGTATACGTAAAACCCGCAATTCAGCAAATCTGGACCAGATTCTTCTAGGCTGAATAAATATTTAAGATACATTTTATGTGCCATGAAACCTTCACCCAGTTTTTCAAAGCTGAGAAAATACATACCAAACTGAATGAAGCTTAATTTTGAAAGCAGCCTGGCTCTCCAAGCTGGCACAAATCAGATGCTGACCTAGCATTACTTTAAAAAAATTTGTCAATTATAAAATGTTTTCTAACTTTGTAATTTAGTAAACTTTTCTGTTACTTTCCTCTGAACTTTTGTTTTCCAACAGCTAAAGCTACTGTATCTCTTTCTGTTATCAGTGAACAAATAGCTTAGAAAAGAACAAAACAATGTTGTTGTCCTAAATGGTTACTGTTATCAGCTTTTAGTCATCCTGGTTTTATTGAAGTGAGGACACTTTGTCCCTGGCTGTGACCCTATCTGCTCACAGCCATTGGCATCTACAATAGTTTTGAAGAAATTTGCCTGAATTACAACACATTTAATTTTTCACTGGAGTTAATGAGGTATTTTTGAATTACATTGAATGTAAAAAATTTGATACCCTTTTTGTATATGTGGTGGGATGGTGTTCTCACATATAATTTTATTATATTTTAAGGAGTTTCCTTTTTTATTTCCTATCAGAAATAAATTACTTTATTTTTTTTTTTTTATCTTAATCTGTCAGGGTCAAGATAAATTAATATTTCAGTGTGACAAAGATGTACCGGAAGTAAGCTTTTATTTTGAAAGCGGCTAAGCGAGGATACCGTAATACAGCGTACCATCGCGCATAGTGAAACCGAGTGAGGTGCGGTTAGACCTCTGCCCTTGTTTAGAGGTGGGAGATGAGCAACCACGGGCTGTTTCTCTTTGGTTCTATGAGATGGTCTGTGGAGGCTGGCTGTGGCGGTGAAGGAGGTTCTCCCGGAGGAGGTGCGACGTGGAAACCCGCAGCGCCGTCTTTCTATCTCCTAAAGTAAACAAATGAAGTTACGGTGAAACAATGAGAGCAGACTTTCAGTTTTCAGAACAATCTGATCTGCTGACATGAAATGAGACTCGGCTAAAGGAGTTAGAACTTGTAGGAAAATTCCGTCGCCATGGACGAGGGACTGACTATTACTTGTATATCTGTAGCGATGTTTGTGGGCACCTTCCTACTAGGATTCATCCCACTGTTGTTCCGACTCTCTGAGGTAAGTATGACTTTAACTTCCTCGTTAAACAAGGTCATCAGGCAGATTTATCACGGCTGGTTTAAATAAGTCCTCTAATATAGTTCATAGCGATGATGGTCTTCCAGGGCCGGTCAAAGATTGAGTAGAGCCCTAATCAGGAAGTGACTAAGGAACCCATCAGCCACCAAGGCAACACAGTGTTTAATTGTTTCCAAGTTGGGTATTTAGGGCTATTTTGTTCTTGCACTGATGTTGAGGGTTTACTGCTTCATGCAACCAAATTTACTTTGTATTTGCGGATTTGCCATTTTGCAGATATTTTGCGGAATGTGACTCCAAATTATTTGCAGAAAACCTCACCTATTTGCAGATTTTTCAGTAGACCATGTCTAAAATATTCAAAAGAAAATGCAGCTTGGGATGCAAAATACTTGACACATTATTGGCTGACGCATGCAAAGCAACCAATCCAGCAGCGCCATTAATTTTCCAATGTGCGGATTGGCTGTACTCCTAAAGCTGAAATAAATAAATAAAAAACTGTAGATATTAGCTTCTGAACTATTAGATTGGGCTGTTACTAATGTTTTAGATGGGGCTCAGATATTTGTGGATATTAGCTATAGCTAACTTAAACCTGACCTGATGTTTCAATGGACTATATTAGATTTTTGATTGGAAAACAACTGAGTGTATTTGAATTGACAGAAAAGCCTGCAGTTTGTGTCCATCCTGGGGGCGGGTCTGCTGTGCGGGACAGCGCTGGCCATCACCATCCCGGAGGGTGTGGGCTTACTGGAGGACTCGTGGAGAGGTGAGCTCACTGTTTGAAATGTAAAGAAGCTGACTTGCACCACTCCACCTTCTCTGTCCCTAGTTGTCTTGACAACAGATGTGATGTGATTCAGTCCGTCTGCTCCCATCAAATTTGCATGAGTGTTTCATCGTAAACCATTGAAATCATAGCTGAAAGCAGGCTCAGTTGTCTGAACGTGTCCTCGCCTGCTTTGTTGTCCCTTCCTCTCGACTTCATCTTCTCTTTGCAGAGTCCTCCTCTGATGCTCTGTCCGGCCCGAATGCCAGTGAAAACACTGCGCCTTCCACAAAGGGAAGCGCCCCACCTCGCTTTTATATCAGCGTGTCTTTGACGTTCGGGTTTACCTTCATGTTTGTTGTTGATCAGATTGGAGGATACATTTCCACGCACGGCGAGTTTAAATAACTTTCACTTTAAGCTTCATTTTTTATATCAAGCTTTCCATTCGTATGCTGATGATTTAAACACGTTTGGTTTCAGGTCAAGCAGCACATTTGTTGAATAACAAACACATTACAGCGACTCTGGGGCTGGTTATCCATGCTGCAGGTATGTCCATCAAATATCCTCTGGACATTCACTTGCAGAAGTATTCATATTTCTTAAAGTTTTTTTTATTTTATTTTGCAAAATAAAAACTTCAGTGTATTTTATTGGAAAGTTATGGGATAGTCAGAGCAAAACAAAGTAGGGCATATTTCTGGGGTGGATGAAAAAAAGAAAAATCTGCACCCCTAAATAAAATTCAGTGTAACCAAATGCATTGAGTCCGTTTGTTTGTAATTTTGTCACTGTATAAATCCAGCTGCTATATGAAGGTTTAACGTATTTTTCAGAAAATATTAATAAACCTGCAGCATATTGAAGGCCAAGAAACACACGGCAGCAATAACATGGAGCACAATTCAATCTGTCCTTTGAAAACAGAATATGAAACAATTTTAGGGCCTATCAAGACATATCTGAAAATCATCCACACTGCTCTGTATTGGACCATCACTTAAAATCTGAATAAAACGAATTGCAGTTTGTGGTTGTACTCTGACAAAAATGTGCTGCAAACCACTTGATCTGCTGGTTTGTGTCTGCTTAAGCTGCAAAAGGAAATCCGGGACAAAAGCATGAAAAATGTCCAACCAAACCCAGTTATTCATTCCTTCATGTGACTTATCATGGGGTTCCTGCGCTCTGTGAGATCTCAGTCTTATTTAGCGTGGCTCAGAGGCTTTGATTCCAAATTGCTTAAACAAACATTTGCTGAGCTGAGATATCAGTTAAACCCACATTAGTGCACGTTATAAAATCACATTATCCACTTTCTAAAATATTGGCTGTGATTTATAATGACAATAATGACTCTTCTTGTGTGTGTCCAGCCGATGGATTTGCTCTGGGCGCTGCCGTCGCCACGGGTCAAGCGACCGTGCAAGTGATTGTTTTTTTTGCGGTCATTCTACACAAGGTGAGAGAAATTGTCAGCTGGATGAAGGTGTAGACATATTTAACAAGATGTGACAGAACTGATAGCATCTGTGTTTTTTTTTTTTTTTTTTTTTTTTTTTTGGGGGGGGGGGTTTTTGTCCCCAGGCCCCCGCTTTTTTTTTTTTT
>NW_015113678.1:34330-89908 GCF_001443285.1 Poecilia latipinna | reverse complement strand
ATTTTCTCGTGGGTGAAGGGGGAGACATATTTAAAAAAATGGTTGAGAAACGATAGAGTTTTTTTTTTTTTTTTTTTTTTTTTTTTTTTTTTGGCGGGGGGGTTGTTGACTCACAGGCTCCTGCTGCTTTTGGTTTGGTTTCCTTCCTGATGCACGCAGGCCTTGAGAAGAAAGACATTCAGGGACATTTACTGACCTTCTCAGCAGCAGCGCCCATAGTCGCCATCAGCACTTACTTCATACTGCAGGCGGTGGGAGAGCACACATCCTTCACATTGATAACCCCGTCAGTCCCTGCTGTCTGCTTCTGACACGTTACGTGCTTCTGTGTCTGTGTGTGTGTGTTTGTCGACAGACTGGAAGTTCCTCTCATAACCAGCTGAGTGCAACCGGAGTGGGAATGCTGTTCTCGGCAGGGACTTTCCTTTATGTTGCCACGGTGCACGTTCTCCCTGAGATCAGCAGTAGCAGCGCAGCAGAACCCTTCCCTAACCTGCAGGAGGAAACGGGAGCAGAAACCCACAAGGCGAGATATCTGGGTCTCCTGGAGAGCCTCACCGTCATCCTTGGCGTGGGGCTGCCGGTCATATTGGCCCTCAGCTTGCACGATGACTGACGTCGTGTTTACTGCGAACGATGCAGAATAACACTTCCAAAACAAAATCTTGCCAAGTATTCTTTGGTCTAGTTTCTAGTGCAAATATCTTATTTTACACTTGAAATAAGACAAAACTGACGTACAGGTGACTTTAGAGCAAGATATAGGAGGTGGTTTTAATTCAGTAATTTCTTAATATCGATGGAAGAGTACTGCCAGTCGAACAAAACATTTAAACGTCTAGTTATATCTAGTACTTTCCACTGGTATTATGGAGTTATTGACTGAAAATAAGTTCATTTATTGTGCTTAAAGGTTACTTGTAAGTTAGTTAGTTCAAATGTACTAAGATATTATTTCCAGTAGAAACTAGACCAAAAATACTTGGTAAAATGTAGTACTTTTGCAATGAAGACAGAGTGAATGAAAACCCGTCCACGTATCTCAGCGGTAGGTTGTTCCTCATGGGCGTGCTTCTGATTCAGACTAGCCCAACCCTTGAGCACTTGCCATTGTTCTTGGATCAACAAAGCTTTTCAGGTTTTGAAAGGACTTGGATATTTTATACGTCCTTCAGCTGAGTTTCCAGCACAAGTAAACAAAAAGAGGGACATTTGTTATTTGTTACGTAGATGTATAATTTTCTTGAAAAACGAAACCGTGATCAGGAGGGTAGATTTACAAGAAGAACAAGATAATAATTTGATACTGTCGTGTGCACAGTATGCGATCTAGTTTGCACAGTTTGTACTAGTTTTGTGTTTATTTTTAAGAGTTTGACAGGAAAAGGGGCAAATTGGAGAATCGGAGAGAAACATTCCTCCTCATGGTTCCTCAGAAACAAACTTGTTGTCTTTTATTTCTTTTCTTAGCCGAAATGCCAAATGTGACGCCTGAACTACATTAGAGCCATATTATTTCATAACTTATAGTTTTCAACAGTGGATGTTTGATTTATTTTTAAGAGTGTATTTTAAAAGTTTTGACTCTATAAAGCTGTCTCTATTCAAAATGTGCAATAATCATTCAAATAAACTGCAACACCTTTAATTTAACACTGACAAGTTTATTAAAATCTGATCTGAACACCTGTTCAGCAAAATCTTTGGTGATAAAATTCTGTTGTTTCTCCATTGTACAACCTCATTTTACCCATAAGACGGTTCTTTGTCTCCTATAACATTTTACAAGGTCTGATCCTACAGAGAGGGATTTTTCCTTTGTGCACAATTTCTCTTAATTTGAATTTCTCTGTCATAGATATCTTAAAAAATAAGCTATTTGTTTTAGAGTTGTGTTTCTTTTGTAACTTTAAACAAACTTTGTTTAGCTGAAGAAAAGGAAAGAAAAAAAAAAGTCTATTAAGGATGCAAAGGCTGCCGACCTGATCTAGATCATCCAGAGTTCGGAGTCATGGATTCTGCTCTCTTCTCTTCAGCTAAGATGGTCATAAAGACAGGTTGATTTTATCTAAAATGTTCAGATATTCAAATGAGTTCATTTGATATTCATTCTTCAGAAGGTTCCCAGGGTCTTTAGAAGAGAAAATGCTCACAGCATCACATATCCTCCACTGTGAACTTTCATACTTTTCTACATATTTTTAAGTTGCGTTTATTACTTGAAAGCTTTGCCCTTAGTCTCATATGACCAAAACACAGATTTCCATAGTCCAAGTGCCTCTGGCTTTACTCCTTTATGATTGTGATGGTAGGATAGAAAATATGTTTTTTTTTTTTTCTGGCATGTAGACCAGAGGAGATGATGTTATAGAGCAGGGATCTGGAACCTGCAGCTCAGGAGCCCACTGTGGGTCCTTAACCCTCCACAGTAGCTCTGTGGCTACTGATCATAGCTGATCAAAACAACAGATGGAACAAAAAAATTGTTTTTAATTATGAAGTAATAAAAATGTTAATTTTAGATAGGTTTTTATGTATTTTGATGCAGTGCTTTACTAATTTACTTAAGCCATTTTGGTTCTTTTTCTATGGACATGGCAAGCTTTTACAATGTGTGTCATCATTTGAAACTGTAATCCAAATATTTTAAAATAAAAATAAACTGTAAATTAAAAAAAAATATAGTTTCAGTTGTTAGGATTACAAATAACTGCCTGCCTGTAATTTCCTATAAAACAATAATTAACTTTCTCTTGAGTTTTTTTCCCCACTGGATACACATCCTCAATTCAAGTTTTTTTTTTTTTTTTTTGTGTGTGATATGCTGCCTTTTTACTGGGGGTGCTAACAAATATGGCTGCATCAGGATTAAAATACATTAAGCAAAGTTTAAAATAAAAATACATAAAAAATATTAAGGCATGAAATTTGCTCACATTCTGTTATTCTTTAAAATGTATTGAACATATCCATATACTATCACTAAAGTAATAAAACATTGTTATAAACCTTTACAGCAATGTGGCTAATAGTTTCAATTTACTTGAAGGAACATGATTATCATGTAGCTTAGCTGGATTTCTCCTGTTTTAACCTCAAATGAAAGCCTGCAGTGAGAGACTGCAACAGTAAGACAATGTCAGATTATTCAGTAAAGTGTGCATAACGATGGCTGGTGAAACATTAACTTTTATTTCTTTATATTTGCACTGAGAGCCTTGTTTTATCACCTTCCTGTCAGCATTCATGCACCCAGTGTCTGTAAAAGAAAAGAAAAAAAAAACTCTTTAACTCTCTAATGGTGGAAGAACTCAACTCTGCTGACTAACAGCTACTGTGACACATCTGTTGGCCGAGTGAGTGGAAAGGGTTTGCGTAAAACTGGACTCATGCTTGCCTTGACCTTTTCAAAACAGAGTCAAAAAAACAACCTTCACATAGTTGCTGAAGGTAAATATGAAAACAAGCAGGACCTTCTACTGTGATTACATGATAAATAGAGATTTCCCCCATGTGAGTTATTTCCTGTAATTCCTCAAAAAGTATCCCTGGAATCCTGCGCATCTTTGCGGCCCAAATTGAGTTCATAGATAGTGTTCATAGATGGTGTTGAGAAAGAAAACACACTTTTCTGAATGTTTTGTAACTCTGTATTCTACCCTCTAGCTGACCTGAATTACACTGTTTTGATCCAAACTAGCAGAAATACCCTCAAGCTGGTAAACTATGAACTTGCGGGACTTGTAAAAAAAAAAAAGTTCAGCGTGTCACTTGACCCGTTTCTGTTCTCACTAGTTACAAACACAAACTTTAGTGTATTTTAATTCCACTTACTAGCACAACGTAGCATTTGTGAAGTGAAAAACAGTTCAGTTTTTTTCTTTTTTACAAATAAAAGCAGCATCTGTTTCTTGTATATCTGTCTGTACCAACTGTGCACATCTGAAAACTAGAGAAAAAAAAAAAGATGTTTGTTGAAAAGAGTTCGAGCTCACTCAGACTGTAAGTTGAGCGTTAAAGTTGGGTTTAGGTCTGTACTTTGACTGGGCCATTGTAACATACTCAGTACTTTGATCTGACCATTTCCAGTGCAGCTCCGACTTTATGTTTACTGTTGTTCTGCTGGAAGTCGAACCTTCTCTCTGGTTTCAAGTTTTCTTTGCAAAATCTAAATGCAGCCTTGAGATTGACCTGCAGTGAAGATGCTGGCTCTCATTTTGAATATTTATGATTTTAACAGGCATAAATGATGCAGGTAAATGAATAAATAGGTCAAACAAAGTGAGACACAATGTGGACTAATCAAATATAACTTGAAGGATATTTTGTTACATTTTATAAGCAGACTGAAAAAGTAAATGTTGGTATTTCTATGACTCAGTAAGTGTTTAACATATTCCATGTAGAAACCCAAGTTATAAAATATTCATCTCAAATGGCTACACTGCATAGAAATCCTTTCTCTTAACTAGTGGTTACAGAAAGGAAGTTTATCTGATTTCTACAGAAGGATAAGGCTGCAGTGAGGCAAGTTTTATTTATCTGCACTTAGGGCAGAAATGACTCTTCGAATCGTAAAGGTTGCAGACCTCTAGTCTAATACAAAAGGATATTTTCTGGGATGCGGCAGCAGAGTTTCCAAAGAAGTTCATTGTTAACAGCATCCCGTGTCCATCCCAACCCTGGTTTTATCCCCAGGCGGAAGGATTTTAAATCCAGAAAAATGTTAAATATTTGCTTTTTCACTGCCGTAAAAAGTCACTAAATTGTCAGAAACCACCTCACCTTAACTAGTGATAAAAGTTTAAAATCCTTCATGGAAAAAGTTTTGATTTATAAAAACCTGAAGAAATGCTCTTGTTGCCTGATCTCAGGTTCGATGTTCGGCCGTGTTTGCAGTTCAAACATAGTGATCCATACTGAGAATAAATTCAGTAAAGACGAAGCGTTTTTTTTTTTGTTTTTGTTTTTTTTGAGGCACTTAAGAGTGGATTTTATTCAGGTGTAGCAGAGTAAAGGGGTTGGCAACATGTACATCCCACAATTTGGATGTTTTTCTTCAAAAATTGTTTTGGAAACAATTCCTTCCACTTTACAATGATGCAGCACTTAGAAATTGCCCTGCTACAGTAAATCTACATACAAACTTAAATGTGCTGTAAGGAAATAATTAAATATCTAAGAAAAAAAAAAACCCTGAGTTGTTTTAGAGTTTAATTCTGCTCATGGAGGCAGTCAGCTGAGCCTCCAGGGCCATCTGGTGGAAGGTCCGGCTGTGTGTCTGCTGCCTGACCCTGTCCCTCAAGTGAAAGGAGGCCTGCACCAGCCTCCGCGCCTCCTCCTGAATCTGCTCCCTCACTTTTTGCAGCCTCTCCCTCTTCCCCTCCTTCACGCAGACGTAGTTCTCTCTGAGCCTCCTGCTGGCCTCCTCCTCTCTCTGGATCTTCTCACTCAGCTGCTGGTGGCAGACCTGCCTGTGTCTGCTCCGTTCTCGTCTCTGCTGAGAGCGGCTCCTGCGCAGCGCCGAGGCGTTCTCGGCGGCTCTCTCCATGCGACGCTGGCTCTGCTGGACCAGGATCTGCTTGTGCGTGAGCTCCTGGACCCTCTGCAGCTTGGCCCTCAGCTGTGCTCTTTGGAGCTGGACATCCTGCCGTGCAGCTCGCTCCCGCAGCCGCCTGTGCTGTGCCTCCGCAGCTCGGGCTCGTTTCTCGGAGGAACGCTGCAGCTTCTTCTCCAGCAAGTTCCTCTTCTGTGCTTCATCTTCCGCCATCTTCTGCTCCGCATGCCTCTTAAGCAGGATGTGACGCAGCATCTCTCTGTGATTCTCCTCCTGCAGCCGTTTCCGCTCCCTCTTCTCCTGCAGCTCTCTGGTCCTCCAGGCCTTCTCCTCCTTCGCTTCTGCCACCTGCTTCTCCTTCTCAAGCTCCCTTTTCTCCAGCTCCATCTTCTCCCTAAGCAGTCTCTCCTGGTATTTTTTACGCTCCTCTGTCTGTTTCAGAGCAGCCTCCAGCTTCTCTCTGCGTTGTACCTCAACCACTTCCTTCAGCTTTCTCCATCGGTTCTCCTGGAACAGTATCTCCTGCTGGAGCTGTGCTGCTTTCTCGTGCTCCAGCCGCAGCCTCAGCCTCCTGCGGGCCTCCAGCTCCTTGTGCCAGTGTTTCATCCTCTGCTTAAGCCTCCTCCTTCGTTCTTTCTCTGCTTGGGCCTGCCTGGCCTCCTCCTTCCTGCGGGCCTCCTGCCGTTCCTGTTCCTCCTGCAGACAGAGCTTCAGGCGCTCCTGCTCCTCCTGATGCTTGGCCAGCATCAGAGCTGCTATCTTGCGGTCCCTCTCTGGCACGGTGATGCATGTCTTCCTCTTGATTTCTGAGGTGATCTTCTGCAGTTTCCTCTCAGCAGACGGAGAGTATCTCAGATCTCCCAGACTGAAGCTGCTGATTGTGCTCCTCTCTGGGTCTCTCTTTGGAGAAACAGAGGAACAGGATTTTGCTTTTAAGCAAAGGTCTGCATAGACAACTGGCTCTGCTGAGTGATTCTTCACCTTCTTTACAACTTCATAGCTCGAGGCTGCATTACTTCTCGGCCATCTGCTCCTTCCGGGTTGAATAATTCTCCCCTGCTCCTTGCTCCACACAGGCATAGGGAAAAGCTTTGATCGTTCCTTCTCATAGGATTCATGCAGAGTCCTCATGGGCTCATAAGGCGCAGCCTGCTGCCCTGCAATCAGCTCGTTCAGAGACCTAATTAGCAGCTGAACCGGTTTAATACCTGGCTGAGTCCTGGACTCCAGCGAGTGGGGACTTGTTATGACGTAGCTGCTCTTACCAGCTCCAGGCGGTTCAGAGTGGTTCAGATCCAGACAGAGAGCAGGTGAACTAGACCTCAGTTCCTCCATTGTAAAAGTTTAACCTGGTTGAAAGCCTCTTCTGCTCAGGAAGGCTGCTGAGCTGAGCGTCTGCCCTGCATGTGGAGCTCAGGAGGGGATTATCAGGTCACCTGATCTCTCGCTGTGTAGGATGGATTTATTCTTCTGATAACACCCAGGAGGAGCTACAATGCCGAGGACATTTAATTAGTTCTAACATAGGTTATCAACTTTTTGGTACAACAAAGTGGGAATTAATCTCAGTCAATATCCCAGGAAATGTGTTTTTAAATGATTTAACTCGACAAATCTGCATATAAAGACTTTACCTGTTACTTTAGTTTCCATGACCTGACAAAAAAAAAAAAAAAAAAACTCAGAAGAGAAACTGATTGCAATCTGGCAAGGTAAATGTTTGTTTACCATAACAACAGTTCAGCAAATTAAAAATAAACACCAGCTATCTGTCCCAACGGATTCTCCTTTAGCACCATCTAGTGACTGTAACCACGGCAATTGAGCTGGATAGGCAACAATGGTTTCAATAAAAAAACAAAACAAAACAGGAAAACAATGCAAACAATCTGATTTTTGCCCTAGAGTGGCCGAATGGACATGGAAGCCGCTTGAAAAGTTGAGTGTGGCCTTTAAACAGGTAGCCCAGGATGAACAACATTCAAACTTAAATGGCAATCCTAGAGACATTTTAAGTGCACCAGTCCCTCCTGCAACAAAACTCCCACATAACATGTCTCTGCTGCCTGCAGTACATAACTTTTACAATGGTGCTGAAAACTGGCTGACTTCCTGGTCTTGAGTTCTCTTCCAGATATTTGTGCTGATTTATTTTAATTATTTCATATTGCATCACAAGGAAGCAGTACATTGCCTTGAAATACTAGGTTCATCTCCAGTTAACTCAAACCAGACTGTTTAAAGGCATGCTAATATCATTTTGTGATTCAGCAAATTAAAAAAATATTCTGGTAATCCTATCAGTTGGTAATTAGTTATGATAATCTACCATCAGTTATGGCACCAAAAATAACTGATTTATACCTGCTGGCCCAAAGTTTGCAACCAGCTTCTGACTATGAGAAACCAGCAACCTCTTCCCAGTGTCAGAATCTCACTGTGGAAGAAACTGCACTAGGTTTTCTAATATGTCTCCTATTTAATTGATGTTCGCATATAAAATACGTCAATAGAGTTTCATTTGCAATTTTTATATATTCGTGACATGTGGTAGATCTCAGCCAGCTGACCAAGAAAAAGTAGATCTTGGTCTCACAAAGTTTGGGTACCCCTGCACTGCACTAGTGCATCTTTTTTAGTCCAACAAAATTGGCGGTTTCCTTTTGCTTTTATTCTGAAAAGTTGTGCATGACGCTTCACGTCAACTTCCTGTGTTTGCACGCCAGAACTCTGTAGTTTGAATAGTTTTTGTCTGTTTTTAAAATAGCTTTGACGGTATTCTTTTAACAGATTTTTCAGAATTTTTGCTCGTGTTTGTGTTTTTTTGTACTTTATTCTGTTCGCATTACCATAGTTAAACAAAACCGCTAAAATCAGGTTAACGGCTAACGTTAGCCGAAAGCATCAGCAGTTAGCCGGTAGCTAGCGTTAGCTTTCATTTAGCACGAATCGAGAGCGTTTTATTCGCAGCTGAACTTGTGGGTTTATCAATTCTCAAAGGTAAATGACTTTGTGTTAACTTGTTTCTTAAATATTGCATGCTATGCTATGTTTATAGTTAAACTGTGAACATCTACGTCCCTATCGTTACTATAATCATAGCCTGTTTCCAAACTTGCTGAAGGTAACTTTTGATAACTTTTGCCACACCTCCTCGTTTTGCTTTCGCCTTCTTGTGGTTGCCCTTTCGTAGAGTCTCTTCTGCAGCAGACTAGAGATGAGAAAGGCCAGAGCGGGCGGTGATGATGAAGCTGTCCGGCAGAACGGATCGTCCAGCCGGAGGAGAACCGATCAACACCCGGGTGATGGAGAGGACCATGACTCGAGTTCCGGTGGTGTGCAAGACGACGATGATGACAACGATCTGGGCCTCAGGAGAGAAATCCGAAGCAAATACAGGGACCTCATCAACTCAGTTCAACGTGAGTTGTTACTGAGAGGCAGCCTTAACTATTTAACAAAGCTTTAATGCGCTCATAGACTTTTCTTTCTCTTACAGAAAACAGAGAAGACATGCTGAGTCCTTCCAACAACAAGCTCACAGAAGTCTTAGAAGAGGCAAATAAACTTTTCAAAGATGGTATGTGAGAAATAACGAGGTATTTCTGATTAGGATCTGCAACTTAGTGGCAATGTAATTTCTGCACCAAAGAGTTGAATGTCAAACGGCAAAAGTACTTCAAGAATTTTTAATGAAACCAGCATAATGTGAAGATTGAAAATTAAGACAGTAGTCATGTTTTCAAATGCTGAAATTCTGGGGTAATTTATGCACATCAGTTTAAATTTAAACCTGTAAAAAGTGGCTCTTCAAAATGACAAAAACATACATTTTTTTTGCAATATTTTTATATATTACCATGAAACTGGTCACTCATATTAAAGTTCTCATTTCTCTTGTGGTTAGTAAATGTAAGATAATTGACTTGCAGTTATTTTGTATTTATCACAGAGGTAAAGTTCACTACTCTAAAATTATATTTTCACAATAGAGGCTTAGCATAAAATATCTTCTCCGACTTTTTGTTTTTTAAAATGTTACTCTAAACGCTGTGATTAAAAATATTGTTAAATTTTGAGGATTAGAAGTATTTATTTATTTATTTTTTGGTATTTTGATGTTTGACATTGTTAAATGAAAGACTATTCATTTCATTTAAAAATGTCCACTCGTCTTCACATAAACATGGCTTTGTTTCCCCAAACAAAAACAAATGGCGTTTTGAACATTATTAGAAATTTTTCAAGCTACAACCTGGTACAGCTGATAGTTATGTAACCTTGTTAGTTGTCTAATCAGTGTGGGAAACTAACATGACCAGAATCAGAAATAAAACATTTATGTGTGTTCCCCATACCTAACAGATGCTTTGATAGTTTGATTTTAATATTCTATATTTAGATTTATGTTTGTTTTTTTGTCCAGCATACATCTATCCTTTTGGATTAATTGGTATGATGTCACTTTGCTCTCCGTCAGTTCGACAGGCAAGAGAAGCGGCCCTCGATGCTCAGCTTCTCGTTGTGGCTACAGACTTGGGAAAAGAGAAAGCCAGCCAGCTGTTTTCTGAGGGGAGCGCTTTTGATCCCACTGCTTTCGCTGAACATCTAGTGAGTGTGTTTCTACTGGGACCTGGGAGAGCTGCAGAATCAACTGAATAGCTATCAGTATCAATTGCAAAGGGCTGCTTGAATGCATTATTTTATTTATTTATTTTTTGCCATTTGATAGAGTTCTCACTACCCCGATGCCAATAAATCACATTTACTCAAGTATTCACAACTTTTTTTGCCATGGAGCTCAAACTCGAGTTGATTCCACTGATCATCCTTGACGTGTTTCTCCAGAAGTCAAATTTAAGCTACAGAAACGTGTCAAGGATGATCAATGGCAACAGATTAACTTTGAGCTTCTTGGCAAAGAATGTGAATACTTAATTATACATTTGCAGAAATTTCAAAAACCTTTTTCCGCATTGTCATTATGAGGTATGTGTTTGTAGAATGCTGAGGAAAAACGTTAATTTAATACAGTGTAGCAAAAGTTTGTAATAAAGCAAAATGTGGAAAAATTGAAGCGCTGCACACTTTCTAAACAAACTGAGAACCTCGGTGACCAAGATGGTAACGATTACAACGTAACCGAGGAAGACAAATGAAATAAGAGTGAGGAACATATGAGTTAAAAGTTTCTGAAAACATCTCAGTGTTTAACAATAATATCATATTTGCATTGTTCTCTAATACGCTGCCCTTTTCTTTGGAGTACATTTTTTTTATTATTCATTGAATTGAACTGATGTGGCAGGAAAACATCTCTTCTTCTCCCAACAGTTGTCCTTCATGGGTCTTAACCGTCTGGAGGACGAGGACGATGAGCCACCGAATGGCTGTGCCGGCGATGGCTACCTCCCCAAAGACGCCTGGCACCGCCTGGCCAGGAGAGCCGAGTGCTGTTTCAGGACGGCGCCTTCTTTCCACTACATGTGAGTCTCAGAGAGCGTAACGCAACCGCACAGATTTAAAAAAACAAAAACCCTCGGGTTTGGCTTACGGTTCTCACATTAAGAAATCAGGAGAGAAAACAACAACTCCATAAAATCTGTGAACTTGAAGTAAGTCACCAAACTCCTGAATTTACCTCTGATTTTAATAATGCTCATATTAGTCGCTGTAGATCAGAGCTTCCACTGAAATGTATTAATTTCCACATCTGGCATGTGGGATGATTCAGTTGGACAGGAGCGATTTCCTGAAGGTAATACTTGAAGCAGTAATAGTACTCCTAATTTTTTCCTTTTTCTGGATAAGTTAGAAGAGCAGAAAATCAAGTTTGGAAGAACATTAGTATGTTTTTCAATAGTTCATTCCCTGTTTTCTTTGTCTTAAAGGATGACAATAAAAATGTCGTGAATTAATTTTGCATTCAGGTAATTTGTAAACTTAAGTTTTCTATCAGATTGTATCAGAAGTCTATTTTACAATGCATGTGTGAATCTTCCTGCAAGGCAACAAAGTTTAGCTGTAAGTGATTCTCAGTGATCATACTAAATAGATCTGAACGAACTGCAGGAATTGCTCACATGTGAAGTGATTTCAGCTTCACATGTGAAGTGATTTCAGCTTCACATGTGAAGTGATTTCAGCTTCACATGTGAAGTGATTTCAGCTTCACATGTCAGATGGTTTGAGTCCCAGAATGGGCAAATGATTTTTAAAATTACAAAGCAAATGGCTGGCAAAAAAACTCAGCTTCAAGTGATCTCTTCCACAAAATGGAGCCAGAAAATTCAATATTTAGTTAATTCTCATTAATGATTTCCAATTTCCAACTTTGTTAAAAAGCTACATTTCTGACCAAAGGTGCCACAAACCTGGGTTAAATACATTCAGACGTTTCTGCATGAATTTATTAAAATAGAAAAATCTTTTTTTTAGGAAAAATATTTCATGATTGTTTTCAGTCTCATCTATTAACATGAGAGTGAGTTAGCGGTTTACAAAGGGATCAAACACTTGAGTTCTTGAAATATCTGATCTGAATAGTTTTTATATTTGTAATTTTTCTCTTTAATTTGTAAACGTTATTACTTAGAATCTCACAACACTGACTTTATCTGAATTTTCTCAACAGGATGGGATCCTTCTACACGGAGCCACCGCCTCCGAAGCAGAGAATAGAGCGACAAAGGAAAGCACCAAGCAAAGAAGCCAAGAGGATAATGCCCACTCAGGTAGCTCCAGGCTGCACCATCATGGCTGCAGTTTGATACAAACATCTGAGCGGATCTCGGCAGTTTGAATTATGAGGATCGTTTCTCCGCAATTAAATTTCCTTTCGTATGTGCATTTAGCAGTCTCCTAATGAGCTTTAAAAGTCATTTAATCAGATTTTTCTATTTCAGAATATCTTATGTTTTACTCTGGCTACTTTTTTCTTGCATCTTTTACAAATTTAAACCCACCTAACGTAGCTGAATTTTCAAAGTGTCAGATTTTCTTAAAATATTTACTTTTATTTTATAATTTAGAGCTTACTCGTAAATTACAAAATGACTGACGTCGAGTCTCGGCTACTAACAAAATCATGTTGCATTTTAGCTAAAGAAAATGGAAGAATCTCACCAAGAAGCTACAGAGAAAGAGGTTGAAAGAATCCTGGGATATCTGAAGAGTTATTATCAAGATGACCGTGAGTTGGAAATCATCTTTACTGATATTTGCTGAGGATGTACAGATGTTAGGACACAGAGAGGTAGAGACCCTCTGCAGCCGCATCGCTAATTCCCAGCTCCAAGTTTTATTTATTTTTTTTCTATGAAGAAACATATTTTTTGGGGGAGAGAAGTGATAAGTTGTCAACCTAATATCTTCCAAAGCATTTCTTTTTTTTTTTTTTTTTTTGGACACAATTTAAAACCAAATTTAAGGAGCAAAGTATTGAGCAGGGGATTTCCTGACCTTTAGCAAATTGTGGCCGTTGTGTTCAAACATGAGTTACAATTGAGCAGCTGCGTGAAGAGTAGATAGTTCTGCCATGGAGACCAGATCTGTTGTACAAACTTAAAGTAGTGATATCATCTTGACATGTGAGCCTTTCTATTCAAATATTACAATAACATTTTACCAACTTTATTTTACATGACAAATTTTAGGTCTTTAAATGTGTCGTCAACCTCTGCTGTAACTTTCTATGTTTATTTTTTTTGTTATAGAAAACAGAGAAAGTAATAATAAAAAAATAACTTCTAATAAATAAGAGATTGGGATGTAAATAATGATTGTTTCCAGCTGCCACTTTTATGATCACTGGATTATGTTTGACCCAGTCAGTGAAGAATTAAAAACACCCAGCAGTAACGCCTCCAGTGTGTGACAGGTTGTGACATCTTTTCATCAATCTCTATGGCGTCTCGGTGTTGGACCTCTGGGTATCGGATCACCTCCGATTGTGGTCTGATCAGTCAGATTTCCATTCAGCCCGAGTCTGTTCACGCTTGTATTCAGAGCTGTTCTGTAATTTAATACCTCATGTTTGTACTCTGTCTGAAACATCTCAGTGTCTTGAATTATGCTCATGATTACTGTGTGTCTGCTTCAATACAGCATCACCAATATCATACTACGAATTTGTCATCGACCCCAACTCGTTTTCACGGACAGTGGAGAACATTTTCCACACGTCTTTTCTCATCAGGGTGAGAAATGTACCGTTTCTTCTAACTGAGCTTTGTCGCCCTCTAGTGATACTGAGTAGGTATAACATTGTTGTTTCTGGTTTTTTCAGGATGGTTTGGCACGGCTTAAGTTGGATAGTGACAAGTTGCCTTGTATAGGTGAGTGCCTGAAGGATATTTTTTGTTTATCAGTTTGGTTGTCGAATAACAAGGAAAATCTCATGGTATTAAATAATTTTTTTTCCCCTTTTATGTTTTTATTCTTTCAGAACCAGTAGAAGAGGGAGAGCTGGAGGCTGCAGGTTCATTCAGCCGCAAACAGTGCATTGTTTCTATCAGCCCAAAAATATGGAGGGTGAGCAGCTACAGTTTCTGGAAAAACAAATTTTGTTTCGTCATAGCCACGAGATGTAATGTATTTTATTACGTTGTGACAGATCAACACCAAGTACTAATAGTTATGAAAGGGAAAGAATCATTTTAACTTTTTTCACAAATATTAAGCCCCATTTACTTTCAGACCCAAAAAATAAATTCCAGTGCCACCAATTGCCTTCAGAAGTTCAGTTTGAATCCAGCTGTTCTGTGAATATGAAGGTAGATGATCAAACAGCATCATGAAGACCAAGAAACACACCTGACAGATCAGGTAGAAAGTTGCAACTGCAGATCTACCTAGATGTGGCCGAGCAAGCGAATATTAAGCAGGATGACAGCCAAGACACCAGCTCTTACTCTGGAGGAGCTGCCAATATACACAGCTCAGGTGGAAGAATGCATCAGTCGTTCACCCCAATAAATCTGCCATTTTTGGAAGGGATAGCAAAGCCGTTATTGATAAGAAACTGTTAAAAAGTCCTGATGTCAGTCTGTGATGATGCTTGTAGGGGAAATGGCAAACATGTGGAAGAAGATGCTTTGGTAAGATGAGGAGAAAATAACATTTGGTAGCCTTCACAAAACTTAACACTACATATCACTAGGCCTGTCCCGATAAACGATAAATCGATTAATCGACCTCATTTTAATTATCGGCTTTATCGTCTCTTCCTGCCTTTTTTTCTTTCTCTTGATGACACTGAATGAAAAAAGGCTCAACTCCAGTGCTCTTCACTGACCCTCCCTTCCTATTTCCTTAGTGTAATGTCCAGCGCACACGACACGAGTGGTCGGCCCATTTTCAAAACGTGAGAGATCACACATTAGCCGACAGAAATCCTAGGTATAACGGTTCGATCGGGTTCGTCGTGCCATGTGGTGTCCAGCCACATGGGCACAAAATAATGGCTACAAGTCCAGTTAATTCATTTTAAAACCAGGCATTAATCAATGCTTTACTAGAATCTACCAGTGATGCATGTGGCTAGAGTCAGCGTAAAGTCCTGACTGAATGAAAATCATTATAACCCATTCATGTCACGTTAACGAAGAACAGCTGAAAACTTACCGGGTTTATCAACTGCGGTAGCCATTTGGCTCCAACTCCTCTCCTTGTCATTTCTATATTCTTTGCACAAAATGTTGAATAAATAATAATGTTGCTTCCACATATCATCTCCAATGTCTGCTGGACTTCGGGTTGCGCCGTGTCAGCTGTTTGGGATTCCCCTCCGTAATTTCCCCTCAGAAATCAGGAGGAGAGTCCGCGCTTTCTGATTGGCTACATGTCACATTCAGCATTACGCTCCCAGTCAGGGAAAACTCCTGATTTAGATCAGAGCAGCCACAACGATCCACACTGCTGGATGATCAGTTACGAAATCACCAGCGACAATCTTAGATCGGCCAACGATCTAAGATTATCATAAGGGGAAAATAGCGCAAAAAATCGTGTAGTGTGAACTATTGCATCAGGTAGTCGGATGTGCCCATCTTCTCTATTTAAATCTAGTGATTACTTAAGGCCAATATAGTATACAGACTTCATAATCTGCACTCTTTTGGTTGAATGCAGTATTTATTTCCACTTTGGCTTTATGTTGTTTACTTTTTATTCAAGTACGTTTTTTGTTAATGGAGACTGAGAATCCATTTTATTTTTGTTTTTGGTTGTTTTGTTTTATCAGTTCCAGTGTTATGTGTTCTTTTGAAAATAAAGTGTATCTATCTATGGCAGGAAATCACATGCATTATTAGTCATTTCCATTAAATCAGTGTCAAAAGGTATGGAAACAATATTATCGTTTATCGCAATAATTTTTTAGACAATTAATCGCTCAGCAAAATTTGTTATCGTGACAGGCCTACATATCACGTTGAACACACCATCCTCACGGCGACATTTTAGACACACAAAGACACTGGTATAAGTTTTAATTCTGGGTGACTGAATACTAATGGTTCCTCTCTCATGGACTTTATTTTTTATGTGCTGTGATATAATGTTGAAATAGTTTATGGGTGTGGATACTTTTGTACGGTAGTTTTAATTATTCCTAATGTATCTTTTGTTGTTTATGTTCTTGTTTCAGGAGCTAATAGATGTTTTTGAAATCAAAGAGACAATAATTCAGCCTCCAGAGACGCAGAGCGAGTGACGCGGCGCTTCGTCCTGTCTCACTAGTTTTAAATAGCAGCTTCTTTCTACGCCCGTTTGATCCCAAACACCTTTGTTTGGGTTTCATGGGACCAACTCATCTTTTTACTGTTTTTGGTCTGTAAGGTTTTTGTTTTTTTTGTGTGTGTGTGTGTATGCGTTGCTTTTTTTTTTTTTTTTTTTTCATGTAGAAAAATAAATCTCTTTATGATTTCACAGATAATTTTTTGGTGCCACGTCAGAAATTAAACATGACTTGCATTGTGTTTTATAGCTTTGATAATATAATGATGAGACTGTCTGAATCAGTCCTTCTTACAACTATTAAGCAATTTAATTAAAAAAAGTAACAGATTAGTTTAATCTTTAATGTTATTTGATGAAAGATTCAGTGTAACATTAGTTTTGAATACGTCTGACAGATTTGTTCCATTTTTTAAAAGCTTTTATCTTTTATTTTCATCTTATCCACACCACTTTATGCCTCTATGCAGTACTCGCACTTTGTTTACACTGTTGTGCTTCATTGAGAAAATACGTAAGCAGCGTCCCTGTTACATGTTTTTGTTAATTAAAAATTGTTTTTGTCAAACACAAAGTCATTATTTGCCAAAGCCCTCGTCTTGAGCCGACGGATAGCATTCAGTTTTAAAAAGCGGAGACATCCTGACTCCAGCAGCACCAGAAGCATCCTTTCATTGTCTTCGATCTTTTAAAGAGACAGGCACGTTTCACGCTCCCTCTCATCCCTTTCTCTCTCTTCCCTCGCTGAGATTTTTTTTTTTCCCCCTCTGAAGCAGAGCCTCCGTCTGCTCTCCCTTGCTGTGATTTAAAGCTCAGCTGGATCTCAGGCTGCAGAGAGCGTCTCCTGTTTTGTTTTTTTTTTTGTTGCTTTTTTTTACCCCTGCTTCTGGCACGTTCACTTGATTGGAGGGAGCGTTATGTAACAGTGACTGGAGAATATATGCCACGGGAAGACCACGGGCATCACAGGCAGTGATGCACACTCTCATACGGACCGACATGGAGGCGTGCACGAGCAAGCTTCTGCAGTGATCCTCTGGTGATGCTGAGGCTGACTGATAACGATGCAGTTCTGCAGGAAGGTGCTCTGCCAGCCGTGTAGCGCCAGGGTCACTTCACCGGAGGAGGACATGGAATACAGGATGGGGAGCTGCATTGGAATCTCACACAAGCAGGTAAAAACGGAGGGGGCGAGGCGCCGTGTTGAATGGAGGCGTTTCATTCAGGGAGAGGCGAAGTGTGTTCTTGAGCTTGAGGAGGGATGAAAGCAGCAGGAAAAATGAGCTGCAGTGGATAAAAGTGAAAGGATGGTGCGAGTTGCAGAGGAAAATTGGAGGCAGAGTGCGACGCTACTTGTCAGCTCAAGTTGAGCAAGAAACCTCCAGTAGCAGAAGGCACCTAGAAGACAAGTGATGAGTATGGAGGCTGTTTATGGGAAACAGCTGGTCAGATTCATGCCATTTATAGGGATGATGTGTTGTCTGCTTAAAGTGGCCTTTAAAGATGGCAGATAATAGAGGAACCAGATCTGCTTCCAACCCCTCTGCTGTCACAGAGTGGAGATGATGTCTGATGGAGCTTCTCTGAGTTTCTCAGAAGGTTTGTGTCCTTACAACTCGGTGTAAATGTGAAGCGTGGCTACAGGTGGCATGAGCGCTGAAACCCATGCAGCTTTTTATGTTGTGTTCTCAACTCTTGAATCCTTACGTAAACATCAATGTGTTTTATTTGGGATTTTATGTCGCAGGCCAAAAGAAAAAGTTGCAGATAATTGCAAAATAAAAGGTAAAATAAAAAAAATCCACCTTTACCGTTTGTCTCCAGCTGTCACTAGGCAAAGAGGCAGGATACTTCCTGACCAGGTTGGCATTTTATTACAGGAGAAAGCAATTATGCACTCATAACTATAACAGGCTCAGGGAGCCTAATTAAGCTGACATGCATATTTTTGGAGTGAGGAAGAAAGCAAAACAAATCACTTGAACAAAAAAAACAAACAACAGTGGTTGTATTATTGAAAAGTTAAAGGGGTATGAACGAGAGCAAAGAGGCCTTACACCTGCATCCTGCTGTTGGTGTTCCTGTTTGTTTGCAATCCATCCACCTACCACCTCCCTCAGCAGACATGGCTACTCCAGCTCCAGTTTGGTCCCCTCCCTCTACTCCCTCCCCTTCCCACACGCTTGTCCCCACGTCTGCTCCTGCCCTGCGTCCAGGGCTAAAATAGCAGCAGAGAAACCGGGGTTCCTCAGGAGGCAGGACAGAAACATTAGTTTGACCGTAAACACACGCCGGAGGGTCAAACCTGAGGTTTGGAAACCGTCCTGTTGTTTGCAATGGTGAGTAGTTTGTAAGCTTCATCTGTGCAATTTTTATTTTTGTTATAGCATTTTTAGAGGAAAATGGAACGAAAAGGTGATAAACGGTGCAAACTTTTGTTGCTACTTCACTTTTATTAGTACATTTGGTATATGCATAGGTTTTATTGCTTTTCCTACAGCTATCTATAAAAAACGGAGCATTATTTTCATCTACTTATTTACACAACTGACTAAAATCTACTTTTAGAAATATAGTACAGCATAAAATTATGTATTTGTAGAAAAATAAATAGAAATCTCACTCTGTTATTGCGAGAGGAGGTCAGAAACGGGGCAGGAAATGGTAAACTCACACGCATGCCCCTCCATCCAAACCTTTCAGGACTCATGTTATACGACGGTGATGAGGTGAGAAGTGACCTGGCAGCGGTTGAATCATATGATTTCCCCTGTGTGCTGCCAAAACGCCTTGAAATGCCGCCGCCAGCTAAAGTGCACGCACGTTGGCGTAAAGAGAGGGGGCTGAAATTACACCCCATTCACACAAATAGCAGGCAGAGCAGATGAGCTGCCACACCGTTGAACAGGTGAGAATTAGGATGTGAGGACGCAGAGTTATCACTGTCGTAACGAATAATTGTTGGAGAAAAACGATTTGTGGAGAGAGGTCACGGGCCCAGCTGGGGGGAGCACGCATGACAAACCGTGCATTAGGCTGGAATAAAGCAGTAAATATGAGACAACTCTATTTATAAAGTCTTGCACATTCAGGTCAGTGCTTTCTGACTGAACACTGAGCTGGCATTCAGTCCCTGCAGTCATAGAAGAAATGCAAATAAAAAGGAAATGTCAGAGCGTAAATTTACCGCAGCTAAAAATGCTGCTGTGTAATATCAGTCGGTGTCTGGTGACAAAGTCTGACTTACAAGGATCTAAATTGTGCATTATACTGCCCATCTCGGATTAGAGTTGCCTCCCCGCCCAGACAACACTGCTGAGAGTCAATCTGTTATTTACCCTGTGGGGATTACCTTATCCAGCAGTCACTGTGTCAGTGTGCTGCAGGCATGCACAATATATGCAACCAAAATATGTTTTGGTTGAAAGTTTAGCAACAGAAAACCCGCATGCTTCGTAAATGTTTTGTTGACATCAACTATCTTTGGAATACACTAATCTAACTTTATCTAAATGGTAAAATTACTTCCAAATATTTTGGCGTACACTCAGTTTTTAGGTGTTGTTCACAAATTTTCAATAATGTTGATCTGGGAGCCGCTTAAGAAGCTTAACGTTAGTACAAAACCAGTTTTGATGCTTCTGGGATCTTTATCCTGTTTCAACCACTTTGTTTGTTGATTTCAACTTGGAGATGGTCCTCCCTCCTGGTTATCCCATCCACTTTGTACAACACTTCATAACCACTGATAGCAAAACAGGCTCTTGGCATGATGCTGCCAACAGGTTGGTACAGAGTTCTTAAGCTTTAAAGTCCTAACCTTGACTCCTCCAAAAATGTTTTTTTTGTCATTGTGGTCAAATAGTTAAATCTTTTCCTATCTGAACTATAAAACTCCAGAAGATATTTGGTTGGTCAGTGAGGGAAACTGCTAATTTCAGTCAAGTTTGAAGGTTGTAGAGTAGGTGATTCTTTCATCGTTGGTAGTCTCTCAGTCCATGGTGATGTGAAACTGGCTTCACTGTGAACAGTAGATCTGGTAATCTAACGTCTTCCAGCTTATGATTAGCTGCGGTATATTCATCTAGATTTATGCCAGGACTTTGTTAAAATATTTAAGTTCTGATTGTGGCTGCAGATGCTCTGATTTTAGGAATTTTTTTTGTTTTTTTTTTACTACACCAGAAACATTCCCAATATTTCTATCGATCATGATGCTATTATCCTACTTTTTTAAATCCCACCACTTGCACTTTGGCCCTGCAGCCAGGTTTTGGCATCAGTCTGCGCTCAAATTCTCCATTCCTTCTCACCCTGTTCCCGTTCAAGCTCATACCAAAGGGTCCCTAATCCTGCAAGAACATAAATCTCTAAGTGTTGAGTGGCCCACAGATCCCCAGTTTTATTTTGTCTCTGTACTGAGCACCAGAACGGTCGCATGTTGATGGTCTCTCTGTTCATAGTGTCTTTCAGCCAGCTGATGTGAGAGGCCTTTGGTCTGGGCAGTTGTGGCCCTGCACCTGGCTGAGCCATGGGGAACGAGAGCAGCACTACTGAGACATTGGTAAGGGCAAGACTGCTACTTGCTCCTCCGCTGTGCTGCTTTACATTTCTCAAAATATTCTGAGCACAGACGACTAACAAAACTAACTTAATTTCCGTGATCTCTAACTTTTGGATGTCTGTAACAGAAGCTTTTCTAATAAAAATTAGTATTAAAATCGTGCTTTATTTCTGAACAGGCTGAAAAGATTTCCTAAAGTTTGATTAATAACGCCACTAAAATGTGCCTACTTGCATTCTGATGCTACAGTTTTGTACTTAGAAAGAAGATCCATTGCAAAACAGTAATTTTCGCGTGACGGGAAGACTTTAGGTGGAGAGTTTTGGATTAATATAACAGGATTAAAATAATCATTTGTCTCATGACCAGCTTATAATCAAGGTCCAATACCCAAACAAGATTTGGTTTAACTCCTGTTTTCCTGATGAAGTGAAGTTGATAACTGATTATTGAGTAATATTTGTTTCATAATTCGTCTGTCTTAAATAAGGGTCTTAAAAAGTCTGAAATTTAATTTACCGAAACTTGAAGAAACCCTGAAAAAATGTAAAACCAGCAGTTCTCCAACTTTCTAACAACAACAACCAATTGCCTTGGGAATAAAACCTTGTGTTACCTGCTGTAAAAAGATCCTGTTTTGCAGTAAATATTGAACACATAGTACTATAAAACATTCTTTACTAAATATTTAGCTGATGTCTAAAATCACAAAATACAGAAATTCATTGCTTTTGTGTACCACTAAGGGAGGCTCAGGCAACACCAGTGCTAATCGTGACTCAGCTTAAAAAAGATGGACATAAAACAATTGTTAAACTATTAAAGAAGCTTCATAACTCCAGCTTCTCTTGGTTACACATTTGAGCTGCTTTCCCCCTTTTGGTGAACCGTCTTGTTCCCCGTTACAGCCAGAAGAGGGCGCTCCAGAAAACGTGGTTCTGTTTCCACCCAGAGAGAACCAAACTGAAACCCTGCAGGTACACAATATCTTTGAATGCTTGTCATTTTGAAAGCATTTAGCATCAGCTCATAGAGGTAAGATGCTTAGAGTGCTTGTTGCTGTGAACACCGCTAATTATGCTGCAGTGCTTTGCCGGTTTGGTCCACAGAGAGAAAACTGACCGTGTTGTTTAAGCTACGAATGTGTGCATTTGTTTGATATCCTTGGAAGCAGGTGGTTTAGCTTACCAGATGTTCTGCTATTAATTACTTATGTTTTATTATTATTATTATTATTATTATTGTATATGATGTCTAATTCAAATAGTCACATTTTATTATGTCCCTTACTGTAACCTGTAGTGACCTGAACGAAATACAAATAGCAATCCTCCAAACCCTACATTGTCAATAAACCAACACGAGTACATGGAAGCTCTCAGTTTACTCAGCTGTGCACAGCAAAGCTATTTGTGGCTATAATACTGATCAGTTTTACAAAAAGATGCAAGTTGAAGTAATACATTTCATACTGGTGTGTGAGTGTTTAGTACAGCAGGAATTTTACTTCCCAGCTTGTGTAAATTGGAGTGATTATATTTTTATTTCTAAAAAAAAAAAAAAAAGACACTTACCCCAGTCTTGAAACACTTCATTGTGTTCACTTAAAACTGCAGTATGTAACTTTTATAAAAAAAAAAATAATAATTTTTTTTAACATATTTGTCCTCTATGTTCTAACAATACAATACGAGACAAATAGTCTGTAAAAAATGAAGCTCTTCAGATTATCTGTCCCACACCATACTGTCATTAGTTTTAACAGACGTAAAAAATAAAAAAATTCTAAAAATTACATGCTGCAGCTTTAACATTTAAAGTTTGCCTTCTCTTTCTGTCATAAAATACCAAGTCCTATTAGTTTAAAACTTGAAACTTTAACAGCAGCCCAGTTGGACTGGATGTTTTTTCTCATGTTCAAAGTTTTAACAGTGGAGGTTTTTGTCGTATTTACCCTTTAAATAATTGCCAAAACCTTTTCTGTATACCACTAAGAGCAACCCAGTAGCACCACTGGTACTTGTGCCACAGTTTTGACAGTTGTTACTTTCTTTTTTTGTTCTTTTGTTTCTTCCTGCTTCTTAAGATACTCGCAGTATGATAATTTTAATAAAAGATAACAGTTTTCTGGTAGAACCCACAACACATTTTTAGGTCAAAGTTGCATTATAATCTGGAAAAATGTAGATAACCATCTTGTTGACTCTCATTTTAATATGATGCTACTTTGATAAATGTTATAGGTAGCACTTCTTTAATTGTTTGTTTCTTTACGACCAGAAATATTTTTTAAATTTGCATTTCCTTTAAGTGTAGAAAACATTCAATGACTGTCTTTGAGCTAGATGACAAGTTTGGAGGTCAGCATTATGTTATTCTAATTTTAGCCGTTTTAATGCCATTATTTAGGTATATATTGATGGTGAAAACTGACATTATCTTGAATTGCTAATAGTAGCTAGCCTGGCTACTGAGGACATCAATTAGAAATCCCACTGGCTTCTAAACTAGAAACTAGAAGCTGAGCTCACTAGAAGTAGTCGTCACCATTTGTTCCTGGTTCATTCTCTCAATTATCTTTTCTCTGTTTCACTTTTGAGAAGTTTCTCACTAACCAAACATCAACATGCTTGAATGACTCGTCTTTTTGGTTGTTTACATCTACCACAGATTGACTCCGGAGTACATTCTGGTCCCCTTTAAAGGTTTCACTGCATGCCCAACCTTTGGCCTGATTCCTAGCATTCACCTGCAAAGGCACAGGAGACACGGTATGATGAGATTGAAAGAAGGAAGCCTGGGGCAGGATTAGTGATAGAAAGATGGGAGAAAGGGAGCGGGATTGTAGTTGGGAGGAGGGAACAAAAAGAGAAGAGAGTAAGCAGAGGGGAAGAGTTTACAGTAGATGGGGGGGGGAGGAGAACACGTAGCACTTCCCTGTGACCAGCCCACTCGAGCCAGTTACTGTCTCGGCATCGAGGAGCTCCGTGTTTGTCAGTGCGGGCTAGTGTAGTGTTTCCACTCTTCACACACGCTCTGCAAGAAACAGAGGTGGCTTATGGAAATTTAGCAGGGGAGCGGCAGCAGCTGAGCAGGCGGAGGAGGAGGAGGAACTTAGCTGAGTCAGTGCGGGAGAGAAGGGGGGGACGTCAGCAGCATGTGTTGCAGCATGTTTCAGTGCCGCTCTCTGCCTCCCATCAAAACACACAGTCCTGCAGAGGCTGCCCACACTGTGAGCATGACACAGGGATAGCAGAGGAGCTGCACTGTGGAGTCACCTTCAGCGCAGCGAGGCGCACTGCTGGGTAAGTGCGGCACTCACTTTCATAACAGGAGGAAACAAACTCCTTTTTTTTTCCTCCTCTTAACCGGAGTCATGTGTGGGCCATTAAAGTTTTTTAAGCACATGACATGTTGGATTAACGTGACGTATCGCATGGCGAAGATTTCCAGGCGACTTCAGCCCTGCTTTCTGTTTTGCTCTTGTGGGTTAATTAGTATCAGCAACCCCCCTGTGTGTGGTGTTGAAACCACACAGAAATAAGGACTGTGGTTTTCCACCTCACTGACCCCTCTGGTGACCTTTAAAGGACCAGTAAGCAGGTGAATCATTGTTGGCTGTAAACTTTTTTGAAGCGCGGGGGGCCTTCTTTTCATACAGACTTATCATCGCATTATGTGCAGGTGCAGAAGAATGTCTTTTATTAATCTGGTTATGCAACAACGATACAGAAAATAGAACCAGCAGTGAGATCACAGGCATTCAAAGTGACACTCCTGCCGGTTTACTTTTTCATTCAATCCGTTTTTATTCTCTTTTGTGTTTTTGCCTTTTGGTAAAGGAGCACTGCATAGACCGGCTAAACTAAAACATGTAAACACAGATTTGTATGGCAGTTTTCTTTACTTTTTTTTTTTTGCAAATATTTCCATGAGTGCATGAGAAATCTCGAATATTTGCTTTTGTTATGAATGTGTTGAGCGTAGCAAGATCTGTGTTACATTGACAAAGGTGAGGCTTCTGAATCTCACACAACTGTAAGTGTTAATCTGATTTCAGCATGTGTGTTCAGTTAGTAAACCACTCGAGTGTGCAGACAGCCGTTTGTAATGCGGCCAAACTTTTCTGTATGTTTCACATGGACGCATGCTTTCTACAGCTGTTTATACCCAACGTGTTCACACCAGTTGAACTTTTCACTTTTTTTTCTCTCATTACGATCACAAACTCGTATTTCAATCAGACATTTCCCCATTACTTTATATTTCTAGTGGATACTTGTGAAGTGGAGGCGAAATGGAAAATAGATTACAATCTAAATTTATATTCACTTCCTTTTTTAAAGAAAACCCCCAAAATGAAATCCAGTGCAACCAATTACCTTTATCACAGGATAACAGAGTTCATATGTTTGTAATGTAATTCATATGGTGAAACTTGGCACAGGTTGCATCATGCTGTGGGGATTTGTTTCTTTAGTAGAGACAGGGAAGCTGGTCAAAGTTGAATGGAGGATGGATAGAGCTAAATCCATGCTAATTCCGGAAATAAAACTTGCTAAAGGCTACAGAAGTATTGTATTTTCTAGTTGGATGACTATGCATATAGCCAGAATTGTTAGATTAATGTACATGCATGTTAGTATGGCCTAGTCAAAGTCAAGACCTAAATCTTATTTAGTATCTGTGTGCAAAGACACTAATGTTAATGTTTGCCCTTCCAGCCTGGCTGAGATGAAAAATATTTTTCAAACATCAGAAGGTGAACATGTATGAAGTATGAAAAATTTGCATTTTTCCTTCCACTACACAGTTATGCACTACTTTGTGTTTTGTCAATTATATGAGACTCCACTAAAACGCATTGAAGTTTGAGGTTTTAGCATCACAAAATGTGGAAAAGTTCCAGGCTTTTGCCAGGCAGCATGGATTTAAGAGATAACACTAAAACTTAAGAAACAGGTCATACACTGATGTTGTAAAAACACTGTTATAAAGTTCTTTCAGTTCTGCACATTTCTGTAGGTGCCTACACAAGCACACTTTATTATGCTCCTGCACCTGCATGCCATGGTCTTAAAAACAAAACAAAAACAAAGCAAGATGCATAAAATGAAAGAAAACTTTCCAGGCTCCATTAACTGAGCAGCTCCATGAGGGAGAAATTCCACTGAATTGTGACGGTTGAGTGTTTGGATGTTATGAGGGCGATGTTGCTGCAACACAACGACACTGCCAAGTGTTGTGTGTGTGTGTGTGTGTGTGTGTGTGTGTGTGTTTATGTGTGTCTATGGTTGGACTGTTTCCCAGACAGACTGACAGAAATCCTGACAAAATTCACGATTTTTTCAAAATTTGACTGTTTGAGTTTTAAATGCCTGAAACAAATGGGCAAACTATTTTCTGTGTAATGGTTATAGCCAGTGTCTGTTGTGCTTTATACCATCTGGAAAGACTGGTTCTGTCATCTGTGAACAGACTTGTCTGCCTGGTAAATTATTTTTGAAGCCTTGCAAAAGACATGTATTTCCTTATGATGTGTGTTTTAGATGGACAGCTGCAGGCCACAATAATCACCTGCTTTATTTTATGCATTTAATGGTTGTAATTTCAAAGCCCCAGAGCAGCAAAGCATGAATGAAGCTGCAGATGTAAAGTCTAGACAGTGAGGTTGGAGTTTTGGCTTTGAAGCTGGAGATATAGTTGGGAGTCATGACTAATCTGAATACCATCCATCTAACCATCTTGGGCTGCGGCTAATGATTATTTTAATTATCAATTATTCAATTGAATATTCTGACAGTTAATACATTAATTGGATTTAAAAAATGGGCACATTGTGTAGAATTTTCATTCAACCACTTCAGCATTTTTATACAAGGATGCAAATAAGGTAAGGTAAGGTAATTTTATTTATATAGTACATTTTCAGCAACAAGGCAATTTCAAAGTGCTTAAACGAATAAGCACAGTCAGTTCAATTCCCTTTTAAATAACAAAACGAAAATTTCTATTGCCTAATATGCTACAACCAGATTCCTTTAGCATAAGCTTTATTAAAAATACTTCTAATATCAGCATGTGAAAAGCTCAGGCCTTTCTTCTTGACTTAACATCAACACAGTGTAGGGCTGATCTTTTGATTATTTTTGGATTAACCAATTAATAATTGGATTGCCAGAGAGCTTAATAGAAGAGTTTTTATTTTTATTTTTTACAGAATTTGACTCAGGTGAAGCTAAAACTATGGTATTTATGGAGTTCTGGGTAGAAAATATTTACAGACTAAGAAGTTTTGTTTTTTTTTAGCTTAAATGCAAAATATGTACATGTTTTTGACTGTTTTGGCTTAATTATTGCCTTTCATGCAATTAATTATTGCCTTAATTGTTGCTCTTTCAGAGTCCGTGTACTCCAATTACCGATTAATTGAATACTAATACGTGACACTTATTTCAATAACTGACTTATCACGATTAATCTGATTAATCATTACAGTCCGACATCCATCCATCAGTTTGTATATCCATCTGTTGTTTATCCATCTTATTTGTGTTGATTTTATGTGCATAGGCAAAGTTGAAATTTCATGCAAATAAGTATAGTCAGTTTGATAACAAAGCCATACTGAGCACAGCAGATAAGAATCAGACACTGAGATCAGTTAACGTTCTGCTAGCTTGTTGTCAGACAAGCTGACAGCAGCACACAAGGTACGAATCGCTTAATAACTGATGTTAGGCTGGTATATACCTGCATCAACATAAGAAAAGCAAATCTAATATGTGTTTAGTGATTGGATAGACTCCAGGTAATCTGCTGTGACTTTGCTGTACCAGCTGTTTGCTTCATAGTTTAACACATGGGTGGAGTTATTTGATCACATGTTGTGTCTGAGCATTAATCTCTGGGTGTTTCCTACGTTTGCCTCCAACATGCTCATGCTTGTTCAACTACATGCTGCAGCATGCTGCGCATGTGCTGCAGGTTGCAGCGCACCAACATGATGTCTCCACTGTCTCGCAGACTGAAGCAGAGAGTCTGAGTGGACGGGACAACCAGGCGCTGCTGACCGAAGCCTCCACCTACCAACCAGTGCTCCCAGAGGTCCCAGTCATCACTGGAGTGGAGGAGGACAGAGGATCTGCAGACCAGGACGACAAGGAGGAGCTTGAGTTTCCTCATGATCTGCTGCCCAGTTTGGATTTCAGCAGCGAGTTGAACATCTGGGAGTCTTCACTGGGGTATGTAGAAACGTGTCCTTGCCCACAGCTGTTTTTTTCACCTCAGAGGAAATTACAGATGTTTTTAGCTCTCAAGCTAATAAGTAAATCACACGAAACTTTAACTTGCATATAAAAAAGTTTCTTTATGTTCAAAAACAAGTAAACACCCTCGCTCCCTTTGATTGGTTTTGCTTGTGGGAAGCATGTAGGTTTGCTTCTAGCTAAGAAAGTTATTGTGTGCAGCTTTTTAATGAATATTATATTTATTAAGGAAAAAAAAATATTCAAGCCACCCTGTTCCTAGATAAAACACAATAACTTATAGTAATACCGCTGCTGGGTAGAACTGACAATTAAACATAGAGCAGTGAGTCTTTTATGTCACTGTGGAGGAACAAATGTTTTAATTTAACTGTACTATAAAGTTCTCAAGAACGAGGTCATGCCACAGCATTTCAGTCAGATCTAAGTCCACACTTTGACTAGGCCACTCCAGAACTTTCTGTGTGAATACAGCAATAGCCTTACAGTGAGACAGCTGGGGTTTCAAACGATGTCACTTGATGTCACTAGAAAAGTGACATCAAGGATTTTTGGTATTGAGACCTCCATAAGGTGAGAAACATACAAACGACAATAAGGTTTAATCAAAGCTGAACAGATTCTAGTTTGACATTCTAGAAACATTTACTCCATTTATGAAAACAGAACAGAGGCTGGATTTTACTTTTCTTAAAAATATTCAAATTATTCCTTGTGCTTGTGAGAAAATTATTTCTAACAACCAGGTGAAGTTTCAACCAGTCCTCACAAGAGGCTCCCGTCCCTTCTGCAAATAACCCTCTGATTATATTAATCACTACAGAAAAGTTTATCTAATAAAATATGTGCAGTTTATAAAGAAACATTTCATTAAAATATTTACACCACTGATAAAGTAATAAAATAACTTTGTCTAATGATGCACCGTTTACAAACAATACCATATGTGCAAGTTATCTAGAGGTGAACGTTAACTCGATAATGACCTGTGCGTGTCTCCATGTTTGCTTTATGGACCTGTGTCAGCAGAGCTCCTTCTTGCTCCGATGGGAGAAAGTGTGAGCAGGTGAACCCCCTGCTGGTGGGCCTGCAGCATCACATGGATCTCGGTGGACCACTGCTGGTTTTAGACGGGAGGTAGCACATGATTCGGCATGCGTCTCTGCCATGAGACTGTGGTCAGCTGTAAATGAGATCATAGTGTTATAAATCAGGGCGCTTGGGTTTAATCTAATGTTTCTAACTCATGCTTGATTGCGACGACGCCGCTGATGTGATGCTGCCGGTTGAGGCAGGTTTTACTTTGATTTGTGGTGATTAATTTCCTCATGATCAAGTGGCTTATCTGTGGACACCTTTTTTTCCCCTCCATGATCTGCGTCAAGGCTTTAATGTTTACTGAAAATCTCACACCCTGCTGCAGTATAGATAATGTTTGACTTGATAATTTAACAGCTCAAACTCCAAAAAGGGAAGTATCGCAGACAGTTTTTTTTTTTTTTTTTTTGCCTACTCACTGCAGACTTATTAGTCTGAAGACTCATTGCTGTTTGAGACATTTGCTTTGTTCCATTTTTCAGGCAGCAGCAGGAATCATTTTGATGCCTGCCAGCTGGAAACACTAGAGTTTATTTACTGCTTTGCCCTTTAGTGCAAAGTGCCAAGAGAATTGGATACAGCCTTGAATGGCAGGTTGGTTAGTGAGCAGCATACTGGAAGAAACTTTGTGTTTACAAGAATACAAGGAGTGCAATCACAGCTGACGGATGAAGGGAATAATAATGATTTTCCTCCACCTAAACTTTACTGCAGACTAAACACAAACAACTGGTTTGGTTTCTGTGGATTGGCATGAGAGAAGTTTGTTTTTAAAGCTGTTTTATTGTCAGTTGATTTTGGTATAGTGTTGAAAAAAATGAAATGGTGCACACGATGAAACCCAAGCAGAATAAGCAAGAAGACTGAGGGCATATAACTATGACACAAACTGGTATTTCCTGTACTTCTAATTAAGAGCTAAGCAGGTACTCAGGCATTTCATCTGTCTGGCTGAAAAGTCTCCTAAAACGAGAAACATATAGGGAGTTTTGACAAGAAGCCACTTATTTACAGTTTTCTAGCAGCTTTCTTTCAAGTTTAATACACTACTTCTGGTGTAAAGTGCAGCCTGGAATTAATTCTTAAGTCTTAAACGGTTTCCTTCCTGTGTTACCATGGCCAAAAATCTAAATTTTGTTCTCATCTGAGAAAAGGTGACAAAGACACCTTTTTTCCCCCCCACGTTTGCTGTCCTACTTGGCTTGTGGCAGACTTTAAACTGGACTTTTTTCATAACAGTCTCATTAGTGGAGTGCACAACTAATAAAGATCTTTCTCACCTGAGCTGTGGATCTCTGCCGCTCCACTATGAATATCATGGGCCTCTTGGCTACTGCTTAATGCTCCTCTGACTGACTCATCGGTTTAGTTGTACCGTCGTTTTCTTTGGTAGCTATGTAGTTGTGCTCTTCCTTTCTAGATGGCTTATTAAAAAGTGAGATGAGCAAAACTCAGGACACAGCATATAATGCAACAATAATTTGAAATAAGGCTAATAAATAATGCATTCATATGAATGCACCCACCCTAACTCATTCAAGTGTTTTTGTAATTTTCTTTAAAGCCATTTTAACTAGTAACATAAGTTTCTTTCTAAAGTATTGATACACATTTCCACATTTTGTTTTTAATGTAAAGCAACTACTCTCACACATGGTGTAGCTTTGCCTAATGTGTCACAGTATCTTTAAGTGGCAGCATAATGAAGTGAAGACACATTTTAACATGTTGTAAAAAATACAATTTCCTTTCAAGCCTGTTATATCTTTTTCCTTCCGCTAACTACCTGTTTAACACCTCACCCATAATATAGCGTTCACACCGAAAAGTGTTATGGTTCTGATGCATACGCTGATCTTTAAAAGATTAGATTTTTTTTGTTGTTTTTGTTAGTGACCGTCAAGTCCATATAGGTCTTGACAAAAATAAGAAACATCAATTTAAATTTCACTGCGACTTCCTGCAACAAGCATGTCTGCATGAATCCAGGGTGAACATGAACAAAAATGTCACAGTTTCAATGTGAATTCCTGAATGTGTTTGAATTAACAGTTTGATGAAGCCATTAACGTTGCACATCTTTAAATAGGGAGACACTAAGGATCAGTGAGAACTGATTTAGTGAAGTTAATTAGAAGTAGTTTGTGCTCTGGTCTGTTTGTAAAAAGATGTGCATGTTCTTGAACTCCCATAATCTTAGAAACAGCTGATATTCAGTTCTTGCTCAGGAAGGGCCATCCCAAGCATGTTGAAGTGCAACTGGTTTGTTGTGTTTGCTGAGCATGGGCTTCTGCACTGCCAATAGCAATGCTCGACGGCATCGTGGAATGAGCAGCTGTCTGTCTGTCTCCTCCTAATCGTGTCGCCCTGCCCTCATCTCAGGCCAGATGGCACCCAGCCAGTAAGCCCAGATGTCCATTCTTCACCTCAGCTGGGACCCCTGACACCTTCCCCAACCAACTTCTTGGACCAGGAACTCCAAATGGCCTTCCAAGAATGCGAAGAACAAATGGCGTCGCTGGGATTGCTCTCTTCTAAGGAGTCTGAAATGACTCAGGATGTAGTAGGGAAGGCAACCAATGAGAGGATGGTTAATGAGTCCAGAAAATCGCTCTCGCCACTTCCAGTTGCAGTGCAGCCAGGACATAGCAACGGTGGCCGTGGAAACGAGAGTACACATGGAAACAGTGAGGCAGCACACAGTCAGACGGACACAGTTGTGTTTAGTTTTAGGGATTACATTCTAGGAAAGGAGAATAACTCTAGGAAAACAGAGATGGAAAATAAAGTAGAAGCAAATCAGAGTGTGGAGAAATGTTCAGAGCCTAAGTCAAAAATGGAGATGGATGAACAAGAGCAGAAATCAGATACAAATAAGGAATCTCCAAAAGAACAGAGAGACTTAAAGACCTTAAATGAACATGTTGGTCTGAGTGTCACTGCTGAGATGAACAGCTCAAATGATTTTGATGCAGAGATTAAAGAAGAAAGCCCAGGAGGAATAATAGAGGCTGCAACCTTATGGAAAGAAAATACAAATGATGAGTTTAATATCAATGTTTATACAGATGAGTCAAATGGTTTAGATGTAACAGCATCAGGATCAAGAAAAGAAAGAGACAAGCAAAGGGAGGATAGTCAGTCAAGATCAAAATCTGACAAACAAGTTGGACCGAACAAAGAAGCAAAGAAAAAGAAACACAAGAAAAAGAAGAAGATAGAAAAGAGTTCCGAGAGTGACCAGGAAGCAAAGACAGAGGTTTGGCAGTCCGAAACTGAAAAACAGGCTCTGTCACGATCATATGTTGGCACTCACACAGATTTAGCAGAAAATGCTACATCTGTGTTGGAGCTAGACTTCGAGCTTCTGACTTGTGGGGAAGAGACTGATTACAAGCAACAGCTGAGTCCCGTGGGAATGCAAAAGTCTTTCCCTCAAAGCAGTCTGGATCATCTTACTGCTTCAGCCTGTTCACCTGACTCCATGCAGTCCTTTTCACAGGGGACCCATCAGTCAGAGAACCACAACAATATGGATATGAGTGTTAATGATCAGAGCTCAGATTGTGAGCAACATGTAACTGAAGGAGAAAATGGCATCCACTGTACACCAGCAACAAATCTCCAAACTGCAGGTATCAGACAAGGTGATTGTAGTGAAAAGGGATTGAATGCACAGAGACAGGAGGCTATAATTACTACAAAAACAAAAATACCCACAGCAGAGGATCAGAACGTACTCTCCAACAGCAGAACTTGTGTGGGAGACGGTTGTGTGGAGAGCGGCCTTGGAAACGCTGTAATAGTGGTTAATACGTTGCCACTGACAACACCCACACTGTCAGAAGTGATAGAAAGCGAGGGAGAGAGAGAAAGTGTGAGCCGTGATCTACAGGAGACTGTGGCTACTGTAGCAGTTGCAGAGAGTGAGGAAGGAGCAGGAGAAGGCAAACTGGATGGAAGAGCAGACTATCCTGCCTCTGCGGATGTAAAAAGAGACAAACTCCAGGAGAGCCCCCACCTCGTCTCATTAAACTGCTCACAAGGAAATTGCACGCTTCCATTCTCGGCCAAAGAGGGAGAGACTGAATGTGAGGAAAGCTGCAGCAGCAAAATGCCACACAACTTGGCTGAGGCTGAAATTAAGGGACCGAGAGAAGTGTGCATTCACAGCACAGACACAGAGATCTCACCAGCTGAGGAGACGGACGCTGAAAAGGAGCTACTATTTTCCGAAGGCTGTACGAATACCTTTGGTCCTCATTTCCAGAATCGCAGGAGTGGTGCACATTTAGAAAGATCGGAAGAGGGAGGGGAAGGAAGAGGAGGGGAGGTAGGAGAAAAAGGAGGGCTTGCTGGAGAGCACAATTTACCGAGCCAGCCGAAAGGCTCTGTTGGAGGGGTGTCATCAGTCAAGACGGGAGCGAGTCCGCCCAGTGATGTTGCCGAGTCACAGTTGAAGTCACCGTGCTGGGGTGAGCCGATCGCTACCATTCCTGAGGGCTCTGAAGAGGAGCGTTTCTATCACAAGCAGCATGACGTGACAGTTTTACCTCTTCCCTCTTACTCTGAGCAGCAGCAGGGCTCCAGCCATACAGACGCCGAGATAAAGACCGAACCAATACAAGAACTGGTTCCAGAGGAAGCACTGTCTTTGGAACAACCTTGTCAGATATCAATCATCACAGAAAGGAACTGCAACCACGTCTTCCAGCTTTTTACCTCTCCTCAGCCTTTGAATACATCACAGCAAAGTGAGCAACAAGCAAGATCGGATCAACAGGTTGGACCTCGTAGCATTGAAGAGAAAACAGCCGAAAGTACAGCCAATACCCAGAGTGAGAGTGGCAGTCCCAACATGACTGGAAGAGGTGTCCTTTTGTGCACCAGCAGTGGAGGTAACAGAGTTCACTTTGCTGATGATGTTAATTTTAAGCTCAGCTCCTCTGAGACTCTTACAAACATGCCAGTTCTAGGTTTGGACTGTGCTTCTTTGCCTCCGTTGACTGTTCATGAGACATTGCACCATCCTGTGACAGAGGCCAGCTACACCTTCCCCAATCACCTCAGCTTTGATATGCCGGAAAGCTCCACGAGTACAGGTTTGATGAAGGATGGAGAAGAAATACATGGTTCAAATGAGATTAAAGAACAACGGACGGCCAGTTTGGGTGAAGGTGATGCTAAGAAAATGGCCTTAGATCATGACCACAATGAAAGAAGTGCTATACACTTAGAGGGAATAGCCGAAAAAGAGGGATGCTCAGAACAACTTTCTTCTCCCACTGGGGAGAAGCAGATGGGTAAGGAAGAACATGACATTGACAGTGAGACTAAACGCCTGCAGGAAGATTTATCTTCAAAACATGATGCTACTGTGACCCTTGAAGAAAAAGAAGTGAACCAGCATAATGCATCTGAAGCTGACCCTTCTACATGCTCTGGTTCAAAACCTCTGGAGCCCACCTCTCAGCCTTCTTGTTTAGATGAAGCCCCTCAAACTGGACCAGTCTTCACTGATGTCATGGAATCGCCTGAGGTACTGATGGGTGGTCTTACTGGTTTGACAAAAGAAGAGACTGGCTCTGTCAGCAACCCACCCATTGCATTGCAGCCTCCTGGACCAATGATGAGTCACTTGGAGTTTATTACCGACTGCGATGTCTCTTTTCCAGAGAACATAGGTACTGATGGGCACTGCATCAGCATCTCCAGAGAGGTGGCAAGCAACCAGGATGGTGAAATGCCTTTAATAGAGAATCTGAATCACAGTAGTGCCAGTTTTAGAACAGATGAAACCTGTCAGGAGCTGAAGGATAGCAATTGTGCTGAGCACTCTGATGATGAACTCCTGATATCTTGCACCATGAATTTGAATAATCCTTGTTCACAAGTGGAAAATTTGACTGCTGCAGCCCAGTCTTCAGCTGCAAATGATGTACTGTTAAAGGAAAGATCTGGCAATATAATGCCAACATGTCTCGATAAGCCAGACTCTACTATTATTGAAACATCTAACAGAGATGACCTAGCATGTGTCAACTACTCCACTAGTGAGACATATGTTAACACTGAAAATGTTAGTATGGGGGAAACAAAGAAACTAAAAGAAGACATAACCATGGATAATCAAGAGGAAGCAGCAGATAACAAAATGCAGCAGACAGGAAAGACAGACCCAACATTGCAGCAGCAGTATAATGGACCAGATAAAGAGGCTGTTTTTATGGGAGCAGCAGTTTTGCAGCCACAACGTAAACACAATATGGAGACTGAATCACCGCCAACAGAAATAGCAAACAGAGAAGAAAGCAATAAGAGCTTTCCATCTAAATGTGGAAGTAAAACTTCCTCAACTTCCAGCAGAACATCTGAAAGATTTTTACCTCCTGAGTTGGAGTCCAACACTGAAACTCAGACTGTTTACGACCAGAGTTTGAGCCAAATTGTGACAGCAGAGCTGAAATGTAGCTCTGACACTGACGCTGCACCAGATCTGAGCCCAGCTTTTGGCCAATCGCAGGACTTGCAAGATCTAAACAGTTTTGCCCAAGAACCAGAGCAAAGGGAGCAGAGTTTGGGATCCACACATTCCACAGAGGAGATGTCAGGTGGAACCGCTGACGGCAAAGAAAAGATTTGCAATTGGACTCAATCTGCAGGTCCAGATGAGAGAGACTGCTCTGATCAGAGTTTGTTTGAATCAGTAAACAAGGATGAGTTGTTTAGATTTGCAGTGAAAGAAGATGTGCCATCTGGCTTTTCTGTAGATTTAAATGGAAGTGAAAATGGTGCAGATGGAAAAGCATCAGTTGAAGCAGGGTTAGTAACTGTTTGCTCTCAAGTAGGTGAGATTGGACAGAGATTAGATGTGAATAAAGACCCTGGCTTAGAGCTGGATGAGTCAAACAGAAACACAAAGCCAGAACAAACAACTGACATGGACCAGCACAGAACATGTGAAATGTTAAAAAACAGTGCTGCATCTGTTGAGTTTGCTTCGACTTCAGCTAGCCAACACTCAGTTTCATCAAAAGTCAGCACAGACAGTCAAGATGCTCATATTTCAAGTACAAACCAAGCTGATGAAGTTTATCTGAAGGGGTTTAGCACACAGCAAAATGTTGGGGGAGCAGAACCTAGGGGAGAGGACTTCAGTGCTGCCTCAGCTAAAGAAAGCCAACGGGGTGACATTAAGGATGCAGAGCTGCAAAGCTGCAATAAAACCTCTGACACAGACAGCAGCCAAGTAGTACAAGCAGCCATAAAAAGCTCTAATGATGAGGAAATCCCAAAAGAAGACAAGGCAGATTTGGTAGAGGAGAGGGAACAGAGGGGGGTGGAAGTAGCTCATAGTGCAGGAAAGCAAGCAATTTCAAATTTAAATGATAAAGAAACTGGAGCAGAATCAGAGTCCAGTCTCTTTAACAACGACGCGCCACAGAGCAGCACAGAAACCCCTGCTTGTCCCTCAGAAGGGGGCGTTAGCTGTGCTAAGGAAACTGAAATAGACGGTAGTGTGATAGATAAAACAAACGCTGATGCCATCATCGTCCCATCTGTTGTTACTTCGACCTCCATCCCGTCTCCTAATGAGTCAGAGAAACACCATGATCAGGTGGCGTTTTCAGAGCCCCAGGATAGGGCTGAGGTAAAGCCCTATCCAGAGCAAGGATCCCAGGAACCAGAAACAAACTGGATTCAAGCCCTAAAAGACGCTGCGTACCTCTCTCAGAGCGAACAAGTGAAAACACAAGATGGCTTGAGGTAAACACAATAGCATGTTCATACAGTTTTTAAAATTGTTCTAAGGGGATCATATTAGTTTTTAGTTTGGATTTGTATTTATTGTGGTCAGATTCTGTCAAAGGTGTTCATTCTGGTTCCCCTACCTGTACCTGACATATAGTATTTCTTAGTAAGTATGTAGAGATGTGGGAGGCTAAAGTCACATTGTGATCACTGGGAGGCATCATTAGACAGATTAGGATACTGGACTTCAGCTATGGGTAGATCTTCAGTTCATCTGTTTAGAACAGGTCTAAAAGACGACACCATGCTGTTGGCATTATATTCACGTTCTCTGCAAACCCCCCCCCCCCACAAAAATCTCAAACTAATTTTTTCTACCTTTGATCTGAATAAATTCAAAGTCAAAGATATTTACAATTGTTAAACCTATATATGTTTTATTAAACCTTTATTCTACTTGTGCAGGCTCAAAAAATGGGATTTTAAGGCTTTTTTTTTTGGCTTCTTCAACAATCTTACGTGAAGCTCAGCTTGGAAATGACTTACCTAGACGGGTAAAATGGTGGACAGAATTACTTTAAACTAAAGAGAAACTCTAAAAAATTCATCCTAAATCCAATATTCACTGATAGAGTGGTAATCAGATAGTTAGGGAATCTGGTAGTTGTGGATAATAATCCTTACTATATTCTTAATATATTTTTGTTTTGATTAAAACCACGTATTAGCATTTTTTTTAATTAATTATGTTATTTTTATTTAATTCATTTTGTGTCCAAAGTCAGTAATAGTTCCCCTCAACCCCAGGGAACTATTACTGATATCATCACAGAGCATCACAACAAAAGAAATCTGAAGTATCCCTTTTATGTCTTTGAATTCAGGCAGACTTTTTTTTTTTTTTTTGATAATTTCTGTTTTTTTTTTAATCTACATCACAGTAACACCCTGTCCAGGCCTTGTCCGGAACGCTATTGAGGAGAGCATCGTGACAATGAATATGAATGAGGATGTAAACACAGAGCTGCACTTTGTTTGAATTGAGTCATATGACTGCTGGTTGAACTCTAATGAAAGTAAAGCAGCCCATTATGTTCAAAAGGATGACATCAGCTGTGACATCTTCCCTGATCTCCAGGGAGACAACGATCCTCTTCTCACACAAAACACATTCGTCAACATTTCTGCATACACAACCTCCAGAAACCCATGCAAAAGTGTTATTTGTTTGGACTTTTGCTGTCAAGCAACAGCTCCGTTAACCCTTTTCTTCTTCTATTCTTCTTTTCCCAGACCACTCCCATCTCTGGAGTCTCCTCAGGTTGAGTTTGTAACTCCCACTGAGGAAATTCCTTCTGCACTGATATCAGACGAGGTGATCCTACCACAAGAGGAAGCAGAGGAAAACACAGCTCAAAGCTCATGTCAAAGTGCTGTGAAGAGGCCAAATGATCTTCCTAAACCTTTAGAGAAGGTGGATCTTCCTGAACCAATAAAATATTCGACAGATCTGACTTCGAAGGCTGAGCTCCCACGAGAATCATCCAAAACAACAAAACCTTTGGAGCAAGAGTCATCTCAAAAGTTGTTCGACAGGAAATCTGTTGCAACAGAGCACACTGAACTCCTACAACCTGCTCAAGAGACAGAAGAGATTCTAGTGCCAGCCAGAAATGAGGTAGAAATCAGAGAAACATCAAATCTAGAAGATTTACAACCAAACGAGCCAAGAGCAGAGACCGTACAACAGCAGCAGCAGCTTTTAGAAGAACCAGAAGAAAAACCCATCGAGGTCCCACCTGTGGAGCCATTCAGAGTCCCTGCTGAGAAAACTGAGGTGCCAGAAACAGTCGAACATCCCTCCACAGAGCTACAGGACAGCGGGTAAGCTGATATTAAAAATTAAGCTATTAGCCAGGAGCTTAATTGATTTTGTAAGTCTAACATTTAAAAATATAATTCATCAACTAAAGAAGATGTGATTTGTAGTCCAGTAACCTGGTCCATAATATTTTCCTATAGGCACCAACCAACAGGCTGCTCCTCTAGGACTTAGTCAGGATCTGGAGCATAGAAACATACCTTTTAATATATTTAGGTCAATAAACCTTCATGAATTTGATCTATCTATATTTTTTCAGAATGAATAACATTGTATTCATTTACAATCTTTTATCAATTTCAGCCCTTTTCCTTTCCTTTCTTTTTTTTCTTTTCTTTTCTTTTCTTTTCTTTTCTTTTCTTTTCTTTTCTTTTCTTTTCTTTTCTTTTCTTTCCTTTCCTTTCCTTTCCTTTCCTTTCCTTTCCTTTTCTTTCCTTTCCTTTCCTTTCCTTTACTTTCCTTTCCTTTACTTTACTTTCCTTTCTTTTATGTGTTTAAAATGAATTTGTTTGGCTCTCAGAGCCTTGGAGGGTGTCTGGTCGGGTTCTTCTGTCTGCAGCGGTTTCACCGTGTCTGATCAAACCAATTAGCAGGAGCCTTGCCAGTCTCTCCTGCCTCTGAGACCATTGTTGGTTTTAGTTCAGCTTCTATGTGACTCATCTGGTTTCACTTTTTAAATCATTTTATCAGCTCTTAGTTCACTGATTGAATTGTTTGCTGCTTTTCTGTTGAAAAGATTCATCACTTTGTCAATGTTTCATCCACAGACGTCAAAATATTTTATTAGGATTATAGTGCAGAACAGTGATGTAGAAGTATTGGCCCATTTGTATTGGGCCAGTTTACATTTTAGTGCAAAATGCCCAATCCCTTTACCCTGACATCCATAAATAAAACCCAGCACATTCAGTTACATTAGAAGTCAACTTATTAGCAAATGAAGTTCACATTGGCGCAAGACAAGCCAGGAATTCATAAAGAGAAGCTGGTCAGAGTTATTAGGAAGATGGGTGGAGCTACAAATGGGCCAATACTGGAAGAAAACCTGTTTGAGATTGAGAAAAGATTGAGACTGGTGCGAAAAATTCATTGTCCAGCTGGACAGCACATTTAGATAAAAAGCTAGGGCTACAATAAAATGGGGTTAGATTAAAACAGTCATGTGTTCATATTACTCAGTCAAACTCTGGACCTAAGTCCAAATGAAGAATTTGTGGGAAGACTCAAAAGTTAACACTCATTGACCCATTTCATTGAATATATCTGATTCTGGTTGAGAGAGGTTACTAAATACAAATGTATGCCACACTTTTCAGATTTTTAAAGTGTATATATCATTTTTCTTCCACTTCACAGCTATGCACTACCTTTAGTAGGTCTTTCACATTAAAAAATACTAGACACTTAATAGGGTGTGAATAAAAGTAAAACAAACCAGTGTAAACATGTAGGGATCTTTCTGTTAATTTTGTGTTATTCACTCTTTTTTTCTACCAACTACCTTCTCATTCATGCTTCCTATGCGCCGCCTGTTGCATGCCGAAGAGGCGATTACATGCCGGAGCAGCACTTGCTGCCTGTCAGTCTCGGCATTTGTCCCATCATAGAACCCACAACTTCTCTCAGAGAAAGAATAACGGTGATATACACTCCCATATGTCAGCGATGGATAAGGTTACAGATGCAAACATGCGGCTGACAAAAATATGACTGCCTGGCCAATGATGTGTGTGTGAGGTTGGGCATATGTTGTATTTCCCTCCGCCCCCGAAGGCTAACGTTGCTGTCAGTCCTGCTCAGTCTGTGCGGCTTTGTGAGCTGAAGCCTGCAGTGGGAGGAATTTGGGCAGGACATAGTCCCACTGAAGTCATTTTCACAGAGTGCACAGGCAGGAACAAAAGCCAGGCTTCAGAGAAACACTTGAGCGTGTGTGAGAGTGAGCGACAGAGTCACGGACAGACAGAGAGGAGGAGAAGGAGGAGGAGGTGTAGTCGCAGGTTCTCCTGTTTGTGGGGTAAAGAAGAAACTGAGTAAAAGTTTAATCTTAAAGTTACATTTTCTGTGACGGATCCTTTCCACAGTTGAAATCTGGGATTTCTGGGTGAGTTTGACAGAAAGCGTCTTCTGTTTTTTTTTTTTTTTTTTTTTGTAGAACAAGTGTGTTGGTGCTTAAATCCTTCCAGGTGGACGCAGCAGATGGTCTGGAGGTAACTTGTGCTAATTACTTTGTGCCACTGTTGACCCCAGCAGATGGGCAGAGGGGCGGGACAGAGAGAAATGACAGTATGGAAGGATTTTGTGGCGTGAAGTTGAGCATAGAGTTTGCTGCCTCCCATTTAAAATAGTTGACAAGTATCAGCATGATTAAACTTCCGCCTCCGACGACTGGATGAGAGTTTACCTGTAATTTACAGAAACTGGAAAGCTGTTTAACTTGATCCTGAATGTTTTCTCCAGAAATATTTCTGGAGTGATCAACTGCTGTATTTATAGTGTATTTTCGGAGGTTACTAAGGAAATTTAAAGAGCTGCTTTCAGTTTGAACCCAAAGTACTTTTGAAAATTGTTATTTATGAAAAGTTGCATTACCACATAAAACAGTTGACTGGAGTTCTACTTCTAAAACTAGCTGCAGCTCTTCAGGTTTAGAATTACACCCGTTGGATATTTCATCGCATTACAATCACAAATTTTGTGCAAACAAAAATCTGAAAAGTGTGGTGGGCTTCACCATTCATTGCGATTACAGCCGCAGGCCTTTGGGATTGGTCTTTTCCATCTTTACACATCAAAGTACTGAAGGTTATTCATCTTCTTCACCGTCAGATTTGACGGAGAGGAGTTGGCACAGCGTTTCAACTGGATTTAGGTCTAGACTTTGACTGGGCCAGTCTAACAGATGTTTAGGATCATTGTCCTGGTGCAAGTTGATACTGACCCCATTCAAGTCTATTCCAGCCTCTAATATGTTTTCTTGTCTCTGCTGAAAAAAAAAAAAAGCTTCCCCACAGCATGATGTTGCCACCACCGTATTTAACAGCAGAGATAGTAGGAGTGTGCTAAAAATTTGATTCACATAAGAATTATGATTCTCATTTACTACTATTCAGAATCAAATTAAAATGTCAGACGTGGTGAGGAAATATGTAATTTTTTTTTAACAGTTGTTGACTAAATGGCCACAAACGCTGTCAAATGGCTAAAAACTTCTGAAATTGCAACTCCTCTTTGGGGGAGGCTGTCTGCAGAATGGTGTGGTGCTCGCTCCTTGACCAATTTATTAAAGGCAAGACAGAGGATTGGAGGAAGGGAGTTATTACATCCATGCATGCATTAATATTTAAAATTTAATAAATGTGAAAAAGACACTTTAATGTCTCCCTTAGTCATTCTGCCTTGCAAACCAGAATGGAGTAGATCATAAGAATGCTTTGCAAACCTATAGACTAAATCAGAATTCATTACGAATAATCATTTTGAATCAAACATTGATTTTGAGTCAAATTGTGAGATAGTGAAAGGTTCCCACTCCTAGTGGATAGTGTGCTTATGGTGGTTTGCGGGTTTGGTTTTTCTCCACACAGTGCTTGTTGTTTCTTGGCCCTCCTGGACCTTTCACCTCTGAGAGTTGATCCTGCATAAACAAAAGACAATGGATCATGACTTATTTTGTAAAGATCAGATTTATGGCATTCACAATTGACAGATGTCTTGTGAATCTCTGCAACTCCTGCACAGTTACAATGGACCCTTTTGGTACACCAGCATTAATATCCACCCTCTCAGATAATTTTTAATCTGTGTGAAAGAGAAATGGTGACTACCACCACCACTGTTTGCTTTCATATTTTCTAGAAAATTTATTTTTTTTTTTTAACCAAGTTTGGATTCTGCTGGAAGAATTTTGATGGGTTTAAAATCACTAAGTGCCTTCAACAGATTTAGAAACTGGGAGTAATAACTGGAGTTTTCTAGGAAGTTAGAAATTGCCCCTCTTTAACTGAGCAGTTAATTACATGACTCTAGGTCTGTTACTACTGAAGACCCAAGAGAAGAAATAGAAATTAGTATTTTTTTTATCAAAAAAAAATACTAAGTGTTTTACATCAAATGTAAAACAGGGGCACAACTCTTTGGAGGGCAGAACGACTGAATACTTTGGTTTTCTGGAGGTTTTGAACAGAATCAGTAAAGTGTTGAATCCATTCAAGAGAAGTTGGATGTGTTGAAACCTACTCTTGAATGTAAATAGACTGGTTGCCCTGGTGATTGTAGATTTATTTGCTTTGCATGACTGGATACATTATTGTCTGCATCTTATTCTGACATTTAAAATATAATGGCAGGAGAAAGTAGGGTAAAGTACAAATTTGCCAAACAATAGATGTTTTCTTTAGGCGTTTCTATGTAAACATTATGAGCTGGCTGTTGGCTGCAGAAAGAGTGATATGGTCCAATCTTTACAGCAATTTTAAAACTTTTTTTTCTCTCTGGTAAACTGCAGCTGGTTTTATTTAAACGTCTGGCATAAAACACCTGGACGCTCAAACCCAGATGTTTCCAGTAGATTACTTTAGTAATAACAACCAAAAAGGCCAGAAATCCTTTCAAAGCACATTCAATTGTGCTTATTAACATTCATTAATGAATGATAAGATTGTACAATTTTTCATTAAAAAGGCTCTTAAAACATTTTTTTTTAATTTAACTTTAAGTTTAAGAGTGTGTTGCCCGGCTCCCAGATAAATTGATGGCAGGAAGAACGCATCAGGCAGTTTGCAGGGATAATGCCAAGAGATTGAATTTGTCCCACTTGAAATGGCTCATGTGCTCTAATTTGTTATATTTATCCTGCTGCTACTTTGTGCTCATCATATCTGTGGGCACTGCTAAATTAGAAATCATCAGCTGTTACATTGAGTGGGTCAGCTGATACTGAACTTACATAAAATGAAACCTAATCAGAGTTTATTCCACAACTTTTCAGCGTCACATTTGTGAATTCACAAGTACTAATTCAGTTCATTCAGAGGATTCAATTAAGTTCCAGATTTAGAGGAACCAGTTCTTCCAGTCACAATCCAGTCGTATAGTTAGATTCAAATTTAATTGCATAAAAACTAATTCTGCTGATCATAAAATACCAGGTGGTCAAAGGGAGTTTATGTAAGGGAGCCCAGTTGATGACTTCAGGTGATTGAATTTCCAGCGGTTTCTCATCCCGAGCAAGCATGTGGCGACAGTGCAAAGAAAGGAAAAAAAAATAAGATCAGGAGTACTTTCTATGGCAAAGAAAAACAATAAGAGGAGTCAAAGTTATTCAACCCAACTGCTGTATCAATAGCTCCTTTCAGAAAAGCGACAGCGAAGTATTGAGCCAGGATTCCTTTCCATAGAAAGAAAAATAAAGCACTTAAGAATTAATGGCAAACAATGCTTAGACATTCAGGCAAGTTCATAATGAACCTGTCTGATGAGGAAGTTTGCATATTGTAACAGAAAAAAATGACTCGAATTAATATAATCTAGTCAAAGTCCTTCCCTTCTGTGCATAAGCAAACACCCACAAACCTCCACGTAGATGAGACGGAGAGGAGAATTGAGGCTTTTTTTGTTAGCTTCCCATTGCAGGTCGTATGTCTACGTTTTTATTTCTTGCATTTTAAATGTGTTTTAATTTGTCAAACTTGAAAATAAAGGAAGATTTCCTATTGAAAGTATAACATGTCTTCATAGGAACATCTAAAAGGAACATGTCTGCTTACATTTGGCTGAATTTGTGCTTTTGATAAGGTATTTTGAGGTCCTAGTTGTCAGAAGAGGCTCCTGGGCTATTTCTGAATCCAAACAGGAGGCATTCGCCAAGTGCAGAACAGCTGCATGGGTGTCCAAGGCATTGCCTGTCAGATTAGAGAGCCTACCACTTGTGATAAGGCCAAAACAGATCAGGGTCTAAATCCACTCCACCAGGTGGCCATTGATGACAGAGCCTGGACCATCAGGCTAAACAGGCTAAGTCTCTGAAACAGCAGACTGTCATGTCTGGGCAATAATGAGACAAGCTAAATATTGAGTTTCAAATAGGAATATATACTGTCACTTCTGTTTTTAGTCAAGTCTGCTTCATACGTCATTTGAACAGGGACACGACAAAGAATGTAGTTTGTTTTTTTGATCTGCCTGTTGATGTTGTGCCTTCCTTCCCTCTGCAGGCTCTCCCTCGCTGAGCAGGCAGAGAGCGGCCACCCCGTCTTCACTTCTCCCACTCCTGCCCCCAACGATCACAGCACTACTCACCTGCCTGCTGTCCCTCCTCACCCCCACAAAACCTCAGCGCTTGCCCCCCTCACATCTTTGGAGACACTTCCACCAACCCCACCTGCATCCCCCTGCCTTCCTCCTGCTGCCCCTGTAGACCCCTGTACTCTTCCTGCTGAACCCTGTGAGGACCTTATCCCTGTGTCTGCACCCTGTCGGGTTCTGTTAAGGTACGGTACACACCATTACCTCTAAACATCTCCATGTTTAAGCCATTTTATCATTTAGCTTTAAAATTCAGCGTTGGCAAATGCAATGCGACTTAATTTGGACCTTGGAATTTGTCCTGTGTCTACACCAAAGCCAAAACCCCTTAAATTTCGGCATCAAAGCTCTGGTCAAATGATACCATTAAATTGACATCTGGCACACTTACTCAACTTGTAGATCCTGACCTTGCAATTCTTTAACAGAGAGCTTTTTGAAATACTCATCCACCAAGGCTTCTTTGCATAACTCAAAGAAATAAAGCACATTTTAGAGGTGAAGCTCATTTTATGTGTATGTTTACATGATAAGTATGCAGCTGAACCGGTATTTTATCTTAGAATAAGCTCTTAAAATAGGAGGAGGAAGAAATATAAACATATCTATCCAGTAGCTTACAAAGTAAGCACATATTTCACAGTAGATATTTCAAAATTTAGCTTTGTCCTGTTGAAAATCACCTCTATTTTTAAATGTCTGAGTTTATTTTAGTACAAAAGTTATAATTCTTTGTGATATTATTCCTATATTTCAAATATTTTTATTCATTTGCAACCACAATCTTAAGTGTATTTTATCTGGTGTACTGATTGCAAATGCACACTACAATTTTTAGGGTTTTTTTAATAAGACTTTGTTCCTATATAATTATCCTCCTACTTTAAATCTATGCACTACTTTATGTTGGTCTGTCTCATAACATGCCAATAGAACTAATCTAATTGTTGTGGTTGTTATGTGACAAAATGATAAAAAGGGCAAGGTGTACTCATAATTTTGTAAGGCAGTGGTTTTGTTCTGTTCAAGCATTTTTCTGTCATATAGCAGCATCAGGTTTTCATATAAACCTATATGCCCTGTCAGCAACTGGGCTTGTTTATCCCACTTATAAAATGACAGCATGACACTGCTATGTACGCTGACCACAAAGTGAAATCAAACTGGATTTTTAAAATTGAACATAGCAACCGATACTTACTTACTTTATAACTACTGTTTTTATATGTGCAATCATAGGTCGATAAAGCTCCTTTGCGTTTTTGTTTTTTATCTGGAACACAGTCGCGTATTACTTATGAAACTATTGCTAAATTACAGCCACAATATATAAAGTGTGAATAGTTCTCATTGTTTAACCCACACCCTTCTTCTGCAGCCCCTCTTGGCTTTGCATTTTATTGCATAAAGTTTATTTGGAAGGAATGACTCAGCCACTTCTGTGGTGTAATGATTTTTGCAACCACCAGAGGGTGTTTTCTGCAAACTGTGCAGAGGAACGCTGAAGTGTGCTCACATGTATGCATGACTGAACACAGGGGGACAAATCAGTGCTGATGCAGTTCACGATACACACATCTATATGATTTAGACAAGAAGTTTCTAATATGCAGAAGTATATTTGACCTTGATTTTACAAAAAGAGAGGACTCTCTTTCTCAAGGGAGTCCTAACCAGGTACATATTTATTTGAAGCAGCTGTGAATATTTAGTTGCTTTATGAAAACAAGCCATATTTAGTGAGAAGCAGAAGGATGAAAAAAAAACAAACAGTGAGATATAATGTTATATTATTTATAGTCTCTGAGTGACCTGTTCGAGTACACTGCAGAGGAATCCAGAGCTTTGTAAAAAACGTAACATTTGACTCCACAGATTTTCATTTTTGATCAAAGATATGTACGATTATGGCAGAGCATGTGTAGACCTACCACTTCAGTTTCAGGTAATTTTGTTCATTGATTTGTTTACTCTGAGCTAATAGAATGGTAGCTGCTGAATCTGAGCCTGAAGTTTTTCCTTTAGGTTGAAAAATTATTTCTTTATTTTAATGTTCTGAATTGATAATAAATTATCACATCTTTCTGTGACTTTTATTTTGCAGCAGTAAATCTGTTGGTTTTTCTCTGTCCTTAGTGGCTTATAGTTAATTTATGCAGTGAAACTTTAGCTTCTTCTCAAACTTTTCTCACCCCTTAATTTTCAGCAACTGTGACCATTACATTTTCTAGTAGTGCCTACTAAATTTTGAGGAGAAAGGTCAAACTGAAGGTCATTTAAGATGTGTTTTTAAAATTGCCATACTTGACACAGAAAACCTTCTACTTATTTTGCTTGTGACTGTTATTTGTCATCGTTATCTTCTGCTACAGCAAAACAGCGGCATGTTTCTTTCCTATGGCTAATATTTAAAGAAACTATTTAGTGGTGTGTTTTTTAAAATAATAATGAAAATAAAAAAAGCAGAGTACTAAAGTATGGATTTCCACTGCAGCATTTCACCAAATTGAAAAGTTTTTAGCTGTAAACCATTTAAGAAAAAGCTGTCAATGACATCACACAAGGCACAAGAAGCGATCCAAACACCTGGCATTGGTAAACGATATGCGGGATGCGAGATTTTTAATGGCTTTTCACCTAAACTGTTAACTGACATTCATTCACGTTTCACTCAGTTCTGCCCTGGTCCTCTTCACAAGCCACTTTTATGTTTCTTATTGGTACACACAGTAAACATAGTCTGATCAGTTGCTTTATATCTTAAGTGACGTCATTTAAGTTCAGCTTTAACAATTGACCAGTTTTGCCAGTTTTGTTGGGCATTACATGGTAAACGTAGTGTATTTGCATACTGCTTTATCAAGTCAGAGAACTCTGAAGCACTTCACACTATGTTCAGTTATTCACATGCTGATGGAGAGCAGGCTGACAGAAGCAAGGCTGTCGTACAATCGCCACAAATACGTAGAGGGACAGAGTGGGGCTTTGAACCGGCAAACTATGGGTAACGAGACGAACTTCTACCTCCTGAGTCGTCATCACCCCATCAGAACATCTGCAGATTAATATGAACTGGCTAAAATTTCCCCCAAGAGCTTTGGTGGTCAAGACATTTCAAAAAGGCCCGAGACCAGAATGTTTACACAGTGTCAGGTGGAGAGAAATGTCTCTGTTAAGATGACAACATCAGAACAGTGTTGCATAAAGTCTGCTTGGTTCATCAAGCCAAAAGCTGCCAGAGAGGTAGGGTGCAGTGCTCATACTGAAGTGGTTTGTTGGCAGCCTAATGTGTCTTGCAAATTGATTTTGAAACTAAGCTTGAAATTTATTTAGAATTCTGAAATGAAAATTATGTAAAAAAAAAAAAAAAAAAAAGCATAAACAAGAATTCACCCGTTTCTTTGAAAACGGTGTAAGGAATGTGAGGTCGATGCTGACAACTTTGGTTGTTTAGCTGGTGCGACTAGTCATGGCAGAAGGGACATCCCATAAGTGGAGAATAAAGGTTACCACGGTAACTAACCATTTATGTACATTTTGCCCTAAAGGACAAAATGTTCTTTGTGGAGTTTTGTGTGTTGCTCTGGAGTCTGAAACGGGATACAAAAATGGATATTGAGTTGAATCTTTCATAGCCCAGTTATAAATCTTTCAGGAAACCCTGTCACAGCCATTTTTTTCCTGTACATGAGTAGGCTGAATTCTTTATTTCTTTCTGCTCTGCAGCTGAAACTGAGGCGCAAAGCTCGACTGTAAAAGAACAGGCTTTTCATTCAATGAACCTACTGGAACAGATATTGGACAGACTTCTGTGTCCTAAATACATCTTTGAGCTTCTGTGGGGGTGGGCGGTCTAAAGGCAAATCATAATCAATGATTTTTCTTTTAGCTGGGTCTGTGCTTTGACTTTCGAACTCGGCTACAATTGCATGGGTTTCTTTGAATTGTAAATCATCAACCATCAAGCCAGTTTAAGAATAAAACCTTCTGAGTATGTTTTCCAAGTTCATTCATCAAATAATAAATGAACTTGATGTTCACACCTGGGTTTGTGTTCCAGGTTGTGCTGAGCAAATTGAACAATTATTTTTGCCCCAACAGACACAGGTATTACACCTGAAAGCTCAGTACAGAAAGTTGGAGCGTCTGCCAGCTCAAGTTATGCTCAAGTTATAGTATTCCCGCACCTTCCCAGGGAGGCACAATAGATTTACTCTTCTCAAGTTGCTTAACCTCATTTTCCTCATTGTAGCTGAAATCAGTTGGGAATTTGACGAAACTGATCCTGCCCCCCTATCCAAAGCCCACGGGACACATTCTTTGCATCTGTCACAGAGATGACTTAAGAAGCCACTCCTTGAGAGAAAACCAGGGCTTCAAGAAAGAGACGGACGAAATCAGATATGAGAATATTTATTAACATTCCCGATTATGATGTGTAAAATGCATTTGAATTAACTTTATTTGTAGCAGCATTATCTCACTCTAAAAAATGGAAAAAATCCAACCCATAACTTGATTTTTATTTTTTTACTCATTGATGGGGAAAAAAACAAACAAACAAAAAAAAAAACAATCTTTGAAAGTCCCTTTAGGGAGGGAAACAACTAAAGTTTATTTTAGCCAATAGCCAGAAGGCTGAATAAAGACCCAGTTTTATCCAAAAAGGAAAAAAAAAAGGAAAACTGGTGCCTTTTCAGATGTGACTAAATTAGATCCTTTATTTAAAAAAACACTGCAGTTGAGATGGAGTTGAAACAAAAGATGGATATCTGGAAAAAGGATCACGGCATTTAAAGTACGGTTGAGAATCTGTGATGCTATGGGACCGTTTTTTTTTTTTTTTTTGTCTGGGAAACGTGGTCAAGTGCACAGCATCATGAACCTTTTTAAATACCAAAATCCAACAGATTTTAAGTAAAATCTGCTGGATTGGGTCTTTCAACAGCATAATGATCCGAAACAAATTGGTGTGTTGTCTAAAGAGGAATTGCACACAAAACTTCTTTCTATATGCATGACTGTACTTTGTAAAAATAGGAGAAAACTATTGGCAGAATGAGGTACTACAGATTTAACTAGTTATTTTATTGACAATATCTTACTGTTGTAGATTTAAATTACTCACTGTATAAATGGATTCAAATGGAAAGTAGGATTTTTCTTAATTTTTAAAAGTGACATCAGCCTTCCACAATAAAAGGTTAATTTATTGTAAGGCTTTTTGCACATTTTTACCAGGTCTCTAATTTTTTAATAAGAGGTGCATCAGACTAAAAGTAGGAAACTGACATCTGTAACTTCAGATTTTATGGTGTCCGCCTCTCCCCACATGTTATTGCATTCTGTAGTTGGAAACAAATGCAGTTGTATTTTAAAGTTTTTTTCTTGGAAAGAACTGCTGCTAACTTTATAGACATATAGAAAGAAAAGACTCTGAGACTCTGGTTTCATGCACTCTATTGTTTACCTCAGGCATCTCCCTGGTTGGCTAGACTGTGTTGGATCCTTCCATTGTGTGAAAAAGAGGGAACGACAAGTATATATATTTTTTCTACACAGGTCGTAGGCTGATAGAGTGAATATCTGGCACCATGACAGCCATTTAGTGAGTTCTGTTAACTCAGACGTCTGGGATGGTGGAAAAGAGAAAGTGAGAGCGAAGGAGAAAGAGACACTTTATCACGGCAGTTTCAGGGTCCATCCATTGTTTGGCTCCCCTGCATAGTCGCATTAGCAGATGGGGGGGGGCCAAGAGCTGCTTGTCTTTTTAAAGGCGCAGGAGTCTGGTGTTTAGGGGGAATGAAGGAAAAAAGGGGGAGGAGGCTGTGAGAGCAGCAACACAGCTCAGCGATTTCTGGAGCTGAGCAGAGAAGACGCTCTTCAGTCACATCCATAACGACAAGAAAGCTGGAATATTTTTTATGCTTTTTTATTTTTAAGCTTGATTGAGATTTCCCCCCCCCACCTCCACTGGGTGCTGCATCATTTTGTTTGAATTTGCACCAGATGAGAGGGAGGAATGCTCCCCGTAAGTTGAGGAGCAGAGGACCGAGGATGCTGTACATGAAGCGAAGAGCCTCTTAAATCGTCCGCCACCGTTTCGCTCCCTAATGCAAGGAGCCCGCTCTCATCCTCTGCACTGCAGCACGGTGCACTCGCCTCCTCTGACACAGGCTGCCCGCTCTGCAAGCCATCAAGGAGAGGGAGCTTTGGAGGTAGCAGGTGGATGTGGTCGGTGGCTGGGCAGCAGGAGCAGGCAGGGGTGGGGGGCAGGGTGGGCAGAGATAGTCAAGGATGGGAGCCAACGAGTCCATGGAGCAAGGACAGATGCGCTGTCCATCTCAAGAGCACATGTAAGTTTGGAATTATTGACTTTTGTGTTTATTGTTCTGATTGGAAGGGGGGAAAAAAAAACACAAAATTGTGTCACTTGATGTTTTTTATTTATTCATGAGTTTACAGTGGTTTTTTTTATGCTGCATAGATGTTCACTATTGCGGCCAGGTGATGCCATTTTCTACATTGGAAAAACACTAATTGCTTTTGTTTTGTTTTTTTTCATCCCGTTTTCTCTAATAATAAACAGTCATAGCTATTAAAAAACAAGCATTTAAATGCTAGTCTGATTTGATGTTGCGATGTAAATAAGATCATCCAAACTCGTGTGGACGCGCACACACGTTCTTTAGCTGCCAATACTGTATAGTAGCTACAGAAAAATCATAACAGTGCTTACAGAGGAGTCCCTGGGAAGCAGAATACAGTGAGTCAGGTGGCACAGGGAGACTGGTGGGGTGATGTTTTTGTTCTGGAAGTAGGAGGACGCTACCGCCGCGCTGGGAGCTGACGTCGGTGACGGTGTTGAAATAGAACACGCTGTGTGGGGGGTTGGAGGATAATTCAGGAGTGGATCAGTGCTCCACATCTCAGACACTCTGGTGCTCAATGGCGATATGAACTGAGGAGAACAGGAAGATGAATCCTTTTTATTCTCCATTAGAAAGAAGAAAAAAAAGACATTTGATGGTCTTGCAGTTTCTGTAAGGCTTCTTCCTGCAGATACCAATTTATGCAAATTTGAATTTAATCTTTAAGACCATAATTATTTAAAATTAGTGGGGGGATGCTTTGGAATTAAATATTTGTTGATCATATTTTTAATCAAATATCAATATTGGACACAAACTTTGGTTGGAATCTGAATTAAAGCACACTCAACTACCTTCAGTTCTTTGTGATCGAATGTATGTCGGCTGAGTTGGATTTTATGAGATCAACACAAAGTTACATTGTTAAAAACAATGGCATGCATTCATACTCCCCCTCCTGACTCTGATACCCCTAAAATAATCTACTCTTGCATTGAGAAAGCAGTTGATGGGGTAGAGGGGAGTCATAAGATGTCCAGTTCGCTACAAAAACAGTGCATATCCAAGTGTTTAGGAAAAAAACAGTTTATAGGAAGATAGGTGGTACTAAATTCAGCCTGAAAAAAAAAAAAAAAAACAGTCAGAGGCTGAAAAATACGTGAGACTCCAGATGTGATTCGGCTATAAACTTAGAGCTACAATAAAATTGTTACAATTAAAGCACATCTGTGTTTTAGAACAACCCAGACATCCTCACTGAGCTTAAGGTATTTTGCATTTTCATTTCAACTATTTCAGTCTGCAGACTGGTAGCTGCAAACCCCAAAGCACTTGGAGCTGCAGTACAGTACAAGCAAGGTAGACTCAGAGGGGACGAATACAAATGCAAGCCACATATTTCAGACTTTTATTTAAAAATTCTTAAAGGTCTTTTATTAAACCTTTATTCAACTTTGCACTGTTTTGTGCCAGCTGATAACATGCACCACTTTAAAAAACATGAAAATTTGTGGTTATAGCGAAGCATATTCTAAAACCTACATAGAAACACTGTTCAGACACTGTACAGTTTATGAATATTCATTCATCTTGACAGAGAAGCACAGGGGTTCCCTCTGCTGGTTTGTTTTCAGCATGTCAACTATACAGTTTTGTCCCTGTTCTTTCTTCACACTTCTGTTTTTAATAAAGTTCTAACAATAAATCCCAACCTTTGAAAACTCCAGTACTGAATTAGCAAGCTAATACAGAAATATTGAGCTACAAAGTAAAAGATGAAGGTGAAGGGAACCTCATACCTGTCAAGTCTCCCATTTTTTTTCCAGGAAACTACCGTATTTTACCTCCCTCTCCTGCTGTGCTCCCGTATTAGTATTGTCCCTTATATATCCCATAGTCTGTCCCCCTCCCTCCCTGTTCATCAGTCAGTCTCCTTCAATCTTCTTTTATCTTTTAATCACATTTAAATACTAATTCAGTGTTTTATTTGGTTTTATGGGTACCTGTTTTACCCACTGGCTTTCCTCAGGCACTAGAAGCTGTTTAGGCAGACGGCATCAGACGGTGTTGACGGCAGCAGACATGTCTGGCTGTCTGACAGCCTGTGTGTTTCTGCCTGGCTCCGCAAAGCATCCTGTCTCCAGGCAGCCTCCTCAGCCTATCAGAGAGGGCTGTGAAATGCTGCTCTCTTTGTTTATATTCACCCCCTCACCCAGACTATTCGACCATATGGCTCCTGTTTAAAATCTGTTTGCACAGAAGGCAGAAATTTATGTTTGCCAATTTAATTACCTTCCCTAAAATTTACCTGACTTTACAGCGTGGAATTGTGTGCATTCAATGTTTCTTTTCCTTCTTGAATAATATGTAGTGAATAGCATCCATTTCTCTGGTTACCATAGAAACACACTGTTTGCAGTCAGATTAGTGTTATCTGCTAAACTTAGCTCTGATTTCTTCACTAGGAACTCACCATGACCTTAATGTGAACCTTTGAACCATTTATAGATAAAACTACAATGCAAGCAGTGACAAAAAGCTTATGCATAGCTTCACATATTTAGCTATAATATTTAGTAACTGCTAAGTTAAATTATGCAAAAAATAAAATAATAGTAATAAGGGGGAACAAATTCATTGTTATAATAATGGTGATTATAGCAATACTATAAGTAATTTATGTAATTTATTAGCTAGCTGTGAAAAGGTACTAAAAAGGAGCAGACCATATCAAGAACATATTGTTTTTGGCAATTGGACATGAATGATTATTTCTTCCTGTTGCAGTTTTTTGACATGTGTCTGATGCTTATCATAACTGGGAAAACAGTCCAAAATGCTGATTGATGTTCTGGCATTCACAGAGTGAGCTGGCTTACATTTCCTTAATTAGTTTTTGATGTACTGTCCTACTCTTCATCCTTCATGTACTGCTCAGCTGCGTCTGAAACAAAAGCTACCTTCTGATTAATGCTCTGCTGTTCTTTGACATCTTTGTCCTCCCCCCTGCTCTGAAACGATTTCATGCTTCTATAACGCCATGACAAGGTGTCAGAGAAGCACCTTGTTATGGTGCTTCTTGTTGTTGTCTTGATGTTGTCTTGTCGTCTTTATTGGCTCTTTTGTTCTCTTGAACTGTCACACATTTGATGACATCATCATCATATGTAGGAACAGTTTCAGAATTTAACCCATGATTCTTGGTGTCTAATACTTAAATATCTGAATGGAAATTTTACAAACACTAGACTGTATGTTTTTCATTGATCAATAAGAGAGAGAGACAAAGAGAGAGAGAGAGTGAGGGAGAGAGAGAGCCAAAGAGAGAGAGGAGATCTTTTTCATTCTGCATCCATTACTTGTGTGGTGAGGGGACAGACTGATGGTGGCTGATGACAAAGAGAGAAACAGAGTAAGCTGACCTAAAGCAGGTAAATCTGAACATCAGGCAGCAAAGCGGGAACGAAGATCTTGGAGCATCGTCTTTGGAGGAAGAAGTGTCGCTGCACCTGGCTGCCGGTAGCATCGCAGTGCAGACTGCTGGTAGCCATGGCAGTGAGTACGTGGCAGGCTCTGTCTCCTCTGCAGTGGGCCCGATGGGGCTGGGATACGCTTCTGGGAGGGGCAGGAGACGGGAACAGCCCGGGTTCTGATCCCACTCTGGGGCTCCTGCAGCGTCTCTCGTGGGGTTCTCATCACGATAATTTATTAAAGGCTGCCGGGGAGGCAGCCAGACAGAGGTGAGACGGGCTCGGGCTGCATGCCACGAAATGATGCTTGAACTGATGCGTAGTGGTGTTGTTAATCTGTGAGCTCCACTTCCATTGATTTTCAGTGTTTCTCGCTATATCCTCTCTAACACAAAGTCTTTGTACCCTGAGATGGATGGAGGTGTATGTGTTTGTGTAGGGAAATGTGTCTCTGGTGTGTTGTTATTTCATACCATTCTGCAGATTTAGCTTTTTTTCATTTATTCCAGGGGTGTCAAACTCAATTTCACCGAGGGCCACTTCAGCATATTGCCCCCCCTCAATGGGCCACATTGA
>NW_015113678.1:27685-29246 GCF_001443285.1 Poecilia latipinna | reverse complement strand
TCAAATCTCCATTGTGTTAAGATCGAGAAAGTTCTTCTTAAATCCATGGAGACTCAACAGTTTGTAAGGTAGGATAGCTCAGCAGGTTAAAGCACAGTGCTGGAAACACTGAGGTCATCGGTTCAAACCCGGTATGGGGCAATTCATGTGTAAGGTCTTTCAGACAATCAACATTTCAAAATAAACAAGGGTTCAAAAATAAAATCAACACTTCAAAATAAACAAGGGTTCAAAAATAAAATCAATACATACAAATAAAAATGGTTCCTAAAATTTACAGTTCAAAATGAATAATGGGGTCTGTTCAGTCCATAAAGTAAGCCTGGTATCAAAAAAATTATTGAAGATGTCATTAGCAGACATCTGAAATACATTTAGCTAAAAATAAAATCAATACTTACAAATAAAAAATGGTTAAAAAATAAAATTAACACATTAAAATAAAAAAAAATATCTCTGAAATACAATCAACACTTGAAAATTAAAAATGGTTCAAAAATACAATCAACACTTCAAAATACAAAATCTCTGGAAAATAAAATATTATGTATGTTGTTTTGAAAAACATTAGAATATAAGCACTTTTATCAAATCTTCGTGGTAAGATCATGTAAGTTCTTCTTAAATCCATGGAAACTCAACAGTTTGTAATGTAGGTGAGTTAGCTCGGCAGGTTAGAGCACCGTGCTGGTAATGCTGAGGTTGTTGGTTTAAACCCCGTATGGGGCAATTCATGTGTAAGGTCTTTCAGACAATCAACACCTCAAAATTAAAAATGGTTCAAAAATAAAATCAACACTTTACAATTAAAAAAATACATTTTTGAACCATTAAAAGATGGTTCAAAAATAAAATCAACAGTTCAAAATGTATAATGGTAACTTTCTGTCTGTTCAGTCCATAAACTAAGCCTGGGATCAAAAAATTTATTGAAGATGTCATTAGCAGAGACAGAGTCTTGGCTAAAAAATAAAATCAATACTTACAAATAAAAAATGGTTAGGAAGCGCATTACAAACCTTTGGTTGAAATGAAATGAAATTCAAGTCTTTAGTTTTCTCTACAGACCAGAGAAAACTAAAGATAATGCAACGTTGTGTTAATCCATTTGAGGAGCCGGCAGTTTATCTTGAGGAAATAAATGACGATGCAGAAGTTAATTAGACTGTAACATGCGCAGTCCGCTGCTCAACCACAGCGGACTGCGAAGACTTAGAAACCGCTGGAAGTAACTCATCCAGCAGCTTTAACAAATGAAGCCTTCTTGGTTCACGTTACCCAGGAGAGCAGCGTTCTGGAGGAGCTGCAGACGAAACGTCTGTCCGTTTCGGAGAAGGGAAACCACGCAAAAAATAAAAAATAAAAAAATAAAAATCCTGGTAAAAGTGCACACCGGACCGCACAGGATAAAACACTCAGAGTTCAGTTGATCTGTTTGGATCAGACGGATCCAACTGACTGATGAATTAGCGCAGATTTTTCTGCAGATGGGAACTAGGAGGAAGTGCGTTCAGACCCCAGCGGGTGAAGTGATGCTAATTTAAGTGAAGTCGCTTAATTT
>NW_015113678.1:19643-24105 GCF_001443285.1 Poecilia latipinna | reverse complement strand
ACATGTGGCCCGTGGGCCTTGAGTTTGACACATGTGCATTAGACTGATTAAAGTTATGACAACCTTTTTGTTTTCCAGCATTGGAAATTGTTCTACGCTTGTCTTCATGGCCTCGGTGTAGCATTTGCTCAAGTTCAAGTTAATTTTACCCAATTAACTTGAACATCTGGCTGGTGTCTGGACCAATTTTCCTTTTAATTGAAGGAGAGTTTTTACATAAAAGCTGCATTTTATTAAAGCTTTTTACACCGAGGAGTCCTATAAGCTCCAATACTTTGTCCATTTTTATGTTCACTTTATTTACTCAGTGGTTATCATTCAGTCTTTGCATGACATCTGACATGCTGACAATATTCAATTGTCCATATCTTTTAAGTCATACCAGTTCATTACGATGTCCACCATTCTAATGACTGACTGGTTGATATTAACCTATGTTTAATTTCCAGCAGTCATCTCAAGAGCATAACATTTCTTTGTAAGAATATTTTTTTATTTGCTCTATGTAATATTTTGTGTTGAAAAACTATATTCTAGTTTTTAATTAGCTATAAGCCATAATCCACAGATTTACAATCACTGTGGGCCTTTACTTAAGTTTCTGTTTTTATAATTGCATTACTGAAATAAATTTATGTTCATTGATATGATCATTTATTAGGGTACACTTGTACACTGTGTTCTCGTGCAGTTCAGAATCTATTTTAAAATATTAGTGCTCACATAAAGGCAGCGAATGACCTGATGCCAGAACATTTCCTCAATCTTTTGAGTAACAATTAAGTTATCTCTGTTTTGTTTTTAAATAATGTATTAATTCATTCATTTGCATCGATGGTTAAATAAATGGGCCTTTTGTGAAACTCTTACTTAATCTTTCTGATATGGTGTCTGAATATTTTGCAGCCTTATTAACGTCAGCTGTAACTTATATTTTGCTTTAGGAGCTCAGACTCTGATGGTGCTTTTGAAACTCCCGAATCTACAACTCCAGTGAAAGCTGTTTCTCCTGCTGAACCCCAAAGAGAGCTGCTGGAATCTGATGATAAAGGTACAGTAGGAGATGCTGAGATAGAAGCTCGACTGCTTCAATTGTTGTTATTGAAAAGATTGTTGCATCCTCTAGTGATGGGAAGCTGAACTGCACTTCTGAACAGTATGGGTTAAAAATCCCTTGAAATCTTCTGGATTCTTTACAATTAAACTAGAAAATTCATTTTTTAATAAAGATAACTGTAGAAAAATAAGTTTTTTTAAAAAAAGATGACAGGATTTTGTTAATGTTTTGTTTGTGCTTTCCCTCTTAATCTACAATATTTTTATTGATCTTTTTACATGTTATTCCTTGGATCAGATTCTTAGATTGTACAGTGGTTCCCAAAACAGAATATAAAATATAAGCCTTATATAAACCTTTATATGATCACCAATAATAATAACAAATAAAAAATGCTTTTTAGTAGCCTGTATGTGGCACGGTTACTATAAATAGTGAAAATGTGTATAATGCCTACATGGTCCTTGACACATTTTGTGTCGTTACATAAACTTCAAGGTATGAAGTTTATGTAACTTCAATTTCAATCACAAAATTGATTGTGAAAATCAATTTTAAATGACTTACACATTTCTTAAAATAAATTAAAAAATCTCATAAGTGTGTAATGGCCGTTTCACTGATCAATGCTGTCCCTTCTAGCCTGTTGGTTTAGTTGGACTGACACGTCTTTGTAGGTTTACAGTTGAGCCACACTATTTCCATTTTTTTAATATATTGGATTAATTGAACAGAGAGCTCTGTGACATGATCAAACTTTGGGATAAAACCTAATTCTGCTGAAAACAGCTGCACAACATCATCCCTGACCTGTTTGATGTGTTCCTTTGTCTTCATGATGCTGTTAGTTCTCTAACAAACTTCTGAGACATTCATAGAACAGCTGCGTTTATACTGATGTTAAACTGAAGTGAACACTATTTAATAATTAGTCTGAAGTCTGTAGTTAAAATGTGGCAAAATGTAAATACTTTTTTAATATAGGTTGACCAACCATGCTTTCTTACTCGTACAACCATCTTTTCCACATAACCAAGAAGATTTAATAAAATGATCCCCGTTTCTCTGTGTGGATGTTACTTGAAGTCATTTTCCTTTATAGCAGGGTGATATTTCTGATGCAGATTAATCTTATTTCAATGTTTTGCAGGTGTTAACGGCTCTGAAGGCGATCTTAGTTTGGACATCACTGCAACCGATGCACCTTGTCGGTCCCCATCCATTGCTTTTGATGAGAACAAACCCATTGCTGCAAGTGGGACGTACAACTTCGACTTTTTCGCTGGAGAGCCAACGAGTCACACTCTGACTCGCTCTCTCAGCCTCCAGGGGGGGGAGCTCGATAGCTCCAGTCTGCTGGAAGGATCAGCCTCTGAAGCTTTCCGTCAGCACTCCGAGTCCTTCAGCGTTGGCACCGAGAACAACCCGGGGAAGCTCCGGAGACCTAAGAAAGTCAGCCCGGGATCGGTGAAGAAGAAGCCCTTCCTCAGACAAAACTCCAACCCTGATAGTTCAAAGCCAGCCTCCTCTAGCAGCACCCCTGAAATCACAAAGCGGGCGAAGCCTCGGACAGCTAGCCCTCTCCTGACTCAGGAGGATTCGGAGGTTGGCTCTGCAACTCCTAGTCCCGGAGGCACTCTCAGAAAAACTAGGAAGAGCCGTGTTGAAACTCCGCCTCCTCTCCTAGAGGAAACCAATCAAACCTGCCAAGAGGAGAGCAAAGGAGTCCCTGCCTTACCTTTGTGCCAGGAGGAAGCCCCTCTTGCAGAGAGCGTAACAGAGAAAGAAGCCTCTCCAATCCCACCCAGTGCCTCATACAAATGGGATCCAGAAAACTTTGAGAACATCAACCCCTTCAGCACTGGAGGTAGCAAAATCGCCAATTCTCCTGTTTTGGGTCGTAAGGGTCCTGTGTATGGCCCTGCATCTATTCCTCCTCTGAGCCCCCCTATCCCTGCTGCAGAACCACATCACCATACTGCCATCGCCCCTCTGGAAGAGCTTTCCACCAATCCCGAGGAGCAACCCATTCTACTCAAGCGTCAACCAGTAAGGCTGGAGTTTGACTACTCTGAGGAAAGCTGCGAGGCGCCACAGCAGGCCTCTCCTCCACCTAAGAAATTGGGCAAGAAGCCTCCTGGCAAGATGCTGTCCAGAAAACCAAAGCTGGGGCTGAAAAAAGCAGCTCCACAACAGGTGGAGCAGCTGGACAACACCCCCCCTGCAGCCTACAACGGATCGGATGAAATCCCCATTCCCAAAGTGTCGTACAACATTGAACCCGACAAGTGGGATGACCCAAACTTCAATCCATTTTCTTCAAAGAAAAGTATGCCCAACTCCCCCACCTTATCCAGGCCATCTTACAGCTTTGACCCAAACAACATTGAAGAGTCTACAAACCCTTTTAAATCCTCCAACAAAATGGCCGCCTCGCCTCCCAGGGTGCCTGCCTCTTTTGAAACGTCGTCCAATGACTATGATAACGAAAACGACAATGACAACATTGGGGAACTGGAGGACCAGAACCAAAACAAACCGGCTAAGAAGAAGAAAACTCCCTTAAAATCGTAAGTTCACATGGTCCTCCAAAAGGCTGATGGAAGAGTCCACACTCCTAGTTTGTGTCTGTTATGCCAGTGTCCTCTGTCTGTCTCTCTGTCACCTGTGTTTGTGTATTCTCATGTATCACAGGAAGTCCAGGGGTGTGTCCTCTCTTTGTTGTTTGTTGTAAGTAGAGGGACAACACAGCCATCCTCACTGCTCACCGACCCTAAACTCCATCTTAAAAAGCAGCATGTTGTCCCCCGTCCTATTAACAGAGACATCATCATCCTTTGGCCCTACTATCTAACCAATTAATTTGAAATTTAAAGTCAAATATGAGGACACATGTTTTTAGTTATTTTTTAAATCCTCTTTATAGCTCTGTGTCAGAAATAAGCTTTATTTATAAAGACATGAACAGATTTTCTTTTAGCACTCCTGGTGAAGATATGTGGAAAAAAAATTATAATACTTTAATAATTTAGTCTGGTAGAATAATCTCACTCTGAAAAATGTAAAAAAAAAAAAATTAACGTTTCATTCTAAAAGGTAACAACAAGCTTATATTCACATTGGGAAATGTTTAACAGAAAAACAGTGCTTGAGCTCCCCCTTGTGTTCATTTTCAGCTATTGCTATGTGAGACTTAATTTATCTCATAATAGGGAAATTCACTTGTCAAAGCAGTGTACAAAAAGTGCAGGTAAATGACACACAGACGGTAGAATAACATACACAATAATACAGAATGTGAACATGTATTGATAAAAATACAAAGGTGAGTTGACAAACTAATGATTCAATTAATTATGACAATAGCTTTATCTAATCAAAAATAAAAAAAATCTGAAAATATAT
>NW_015113678.1:0-16459 GCF_001443285.1 Poecilia latipinna | reverse complement strand
TATATATCTATACAAAAAAAAAAAAAAAATATAAATATATATAAAAAATATATATATATATATATATATATATATATATATATATATATATATATATATATATATATATATATATATATATATATATATATATATATAGACATACCTTTAACAGCTAATACACATTAACTTTTGTGTCACCATCTACTAGGGCACATAAAATGTTTTGTTTCTTTGCAGAGGTTTTTATAATATTTAAAATTAGAATTGATATTAATTATTCATCTTCTCTGAGCTGTAATTCTGACACAGTGATTCAGTTGTTTCTCATGAAGTAATGTCATCCTTTCATGTGAAGAAAGACGTTTCCATCCAGAGTACTTGGAATTTCACCAGTGAGCAATATTAATTTTAAGACCATAGATGCCGGATCTAACATTGTGTTGTTTTCCAAAGTCTCTGGATTACCCTGGATTTTAATAATTTATGTTTTGTTGTTTCTTTTCCCTCAGTAATACTTTCAGAGTGAAGAGGTCGCCAAAGAAATCCCCAATGTCCGACACATCCCAGGTGTGTTTAATACGCTCTCTTTTGGGGTTCTTTCTCACTTTTAAAGTTCCAGCTGATTTTTAGAGTTTCCCTCTTTGCCGTTCTCTTGCAGGATCCCACATCTGCAGAAGAATCTTCGTCCCTTCATCAGCAGGATGATCACGCCACAGACGAGGAGAAGCTGGCCTCCTCCACCGGTCATAAGTGGGCGGTCCGCCACGAGGTGGACCAAGATTTAAACACTGACCACCAAGACTTCCCGCAGCCCTGCGACGTTACGACTTTCGTAAATGAGAACAGTCTCCCTCAGGAGAATCCAGGTTTGACGTTACTGTCTGATTTTTTTTTTTTTGTGCCCTCCAGGCACCTGTGTTCATGCAACATCAAAGCGTACCACACTCGAACAGCTATTCAGTGAAGCTCAAAGCTTTGTTTGGATAGATGCTCATGTAAAGCAACCAGTTACTTTGTTATCCGTTCATAGAGCAGTAGTGTATTGACTTTTCTACTAGTAGTAAAAATAAATAAATAAATAAATAAAAGGGCTGGCCCAGTTCTCCACTGCCCTCTGACCACCAAAAGACCCACCTCCTCCCAGCTGCTGTCTGGCTCAACCCATCTGGGTCGTAGATGAAACAGGGAGCAGACAGCGCTGGTTCAGCCTCTGATCACCATCAGACAGCCCTAAACACTGATCACTGTGGTTGTCCACCTCGTATTCTGGTTCTAACTCTTGGTTTTGTTTCTTGGTCTGTTTCAGTCCAGGACTATGAAATTGAGTACATGGAGAAGATTGGCTCTTCCTCCCCAGTAAGTATTTGTTTGGCATATTGATGACAGATGTGATTTATTTTCCGTTTTTATGCATGTTGATGTTTTTGTGTATGTTGATTGGAGATGCACCAATCAAATTGTTTTGATACAGATTGTAGCAAACACACGTTCATATTCAATAAATTGGAATATGCGTTTGGATATGGTACCATTATTTCAGAAAATCATCGTATTTACCAGGCATAAAACCTGGAAAACATCCACCCTGTGTGTAATTAACCTATAAAATATAATTAATTTAAATAATTTTCTAATTTATTTAAATTTCATTTTAAAGACTGCACATATAAGATATAACAACTGTATTAAGCATATTCTTCTGAATTCTCCCTGCCAAGATTTGATTACCAAGTTTCTCTTATTGGTCTTTAACGTCTCGTAATAGAGATTATCATAGTTAGTATAACACAAACAGCAGCTTCATGTGTATTCCCAGCAGGCCTCGAGTCCTTGCCTCTTCTGGGGTTCCCAACATTTCTAAACCTCTCTTCCATTCCAAAAAAGAGCTGCACTATATAAAGACTCACATTTGTCAACGCATTGTCAGTGTGTGCAATATCCCAGTGATAATGGACTGCTTGGACACTATATTTAGCAACTTGCTAAATTTTAAGTGTGATGCATTCACACTCTTCCTATCAGTTAGGAAAATGTTGTAGGAATAGAAAGTAGAAATGTGCATTAATCATAATCAGTAGTGTCACCACATTTTTGCAGTTACATATTTTCCTGTGGTAACTCTTAGGTCTGATATGTTCATTAGAATTTTTTTTTATTTTATTTTTTTATTAATTTGATAGACCGGTCCGGGCTGATCCAGCTGAAAACTGTTAGATTCCACTCACCAGCTAATGTCTCTGAGCATCTCTAATGATGATGAATTATTTCAGTTTTCAGCATTCTTTATTAATTTTGTCTTTTGCAGCCACTGTCTATCAAAAAGCCATCTCTGTACTTGAACTTGGACTCAGTGTCTGACAACTTAACCAAAGCTGCTTGTGGACATGGATCTGAGCCAAGCTCCCCCTGCACCGGGTAAAATATGCCTTACATTACTTATCCACACATTGCAGCATTGCTAGATATGTTACTTTACAGCTTTGCATAATATATTTCATGTCGATGTCTGAGATTTAAATTTTCATACTGTCATGATCTTTGTATGCATTTGAAAACGGTATATACCAATATATTTATTGGTGGATTATTGAGTGTCCTCACCACTTATTGGCTCAGCTGGTGAAAATATGTTTAAAAAAAAAAAAAGCATTGAAATAAATGTAGCATGTCACACAAAAACACACACTGTAAATTTAAGTTATTTCAGTGGGAAAAACATTTCGTCGACTCTCTTTAGAAAAGTAAAGTATAACTCATCATGGTTTAATTCTGCGCTATAAGTTTTTTTTTTTTATGCCTTTACCAGGAAATACCAAAATCAGTCATCATGTACTCTACTTAATTAACAATAATTTATTTTGATTAATTTTTATGGCAATATTCAATTTTGTTTCACTGAATATTTGTACTTTAGTAGACTGGATTTAAATAATTTTTACTACCTCTACATTTATGGAAAAAAAAAAAAAAGTTCAACCAGCCAACTTTAAATCAGTAACGTCATAATAGTGTGAATTTTATTGATATTTTTAGTGTATGGATCAACAGTCTGGGTTGAATACCGAATGCATTTTATTTGGTAAAATAAAGTATTAATTATCACTTCTGTCTATTGTATATAGACATCTCACACGCTCCCTGACACTTTTACTCAGACCTCAGATTGTTGTCCTTCTGCACAGGAGTTTTGAGGAAATGGAAGCCCAGATATCTGCAGGCATGAAGACGCCGGTGTTGAGCCCGCGGCCCGGACCCGAAGGTTCTGCTGGAGATAAGGGCAGGAAGAGAGAGAGCGATGTCCTCAGCCGGACACAGAGCATAGAGAGGGACGAGCAGGTGAGACCGGGGCTCTTGGTAAACAGCTAGCACTGATCACATTTGTTATAAAGAATAAACTGGGTTTCATTTATCTGTGTACTCATCATCATGTATGGGAATTACAGATGCATCTCAGTAGATTCTGTAGTAAAAGTGGAATTTATTTCAGTAACTTACATGGAAAAGTGAACTTTGAAACCCTCCACAAAGAGAGTAAACCACAAAGTTTTGTTTTTTTTAAAGCTTGATGTTCAGAGTGCTGTCAAATATTTTCATTAAAAAAGTTGAGTGGAAGGAAAAAGTCCTGGATGTAGACTACAACTGTACTTCTGAAACAAATTTATCCGTATGTGACTTATTTGGGCTGCTGCTGCTCAATTGTCCTCTGTTCAGATTAGAGTAGATTTTGTATAATCTGTATTGGATTCATTTGAGTATTGAGTATGTACTGTATGAACATGGGCATACTTTTTAGTAGACTAATATTTCTGTTTTGATTGGATTTCACAGGGCTAATGGTTATCCTTGCGGCTAGTGCTCCTGCTTCTGTCATTTTATCCTTCCACTAAATTTTCTATTAAAATATTTAGATACAACACTCCATTGACAGCCTCGTTCTTTAGGAATTTGCTTTTGTAACTAACTTTAATATTTTTATTTTGTAATATTTAAAAAAACAGTAACCTGAATTGTAGGTCTTTTATTAGGTGTAAGCTGCAATCGTAAAAAAAGAATCTTCTAATTTATATTCCATTTTATTGAGATGCACCTGTATGTCATGTTTTTATTTAGTTGCATCTTACTCCACGTTGTTGTTTAATCAGAAATGAGCACCTTTATCCAGAGACTTTATCCCAAGACTCGAATCACAGTGATTCTCCAAAAATCAGCCCCATCACACACTTTCTCCCAGCTTTGGTTCAGGAAATAAGTTGCCACTCAAACACTCAGCGCTTGCTTTGCTGTGCTGTCCCGTCCCCCTCCTCCACCCCACCCCTCTGCCCACTCCTCCTGGTGCCCCTGTAGCCCTCTGGCCAGGGCCCCGTGGTGGCCCCTGCTCCAGCCCAGGCCATGCCCCTGTTGTTAGACAGGCTGTCAGAGTGTGAGGACCCCCTGCAGTACCTGGAGCCTGACCTGGCTGAGACCAACCCAACCGCATTCGCCCAAAAACTACAGGTGTGTTGCCCCACCTCGACGAACCTCGAAGGTCCTGGCTCTGGGGAGGAAATGTGACTGTGTGTGTTTTTTTGTTTCCACATCGTTCCCATTGTGTCAGCGTACTTCATCCCTTTCATCTTTTTATGTTTCCTCCTCCCCGTACTTGCAGTTTTTGGCTTGCTGCGTGAAGTAGATTAATGATTGGTAAAATGCAGACGGCAGCAAATGTGTGCTCTCAATTCAAGTCTTTGTATGTTTCCCTTTGCTCTCTTCAACCCTCCTCCCTTACCCCGCCGCCTCCTCTCCCCCTCTGATATTTGGCCCCCCCTGTGTGCGGCCAAGGAGGAGCTGGTGCTTGCTGCCCTGAGGCTAGAGGCTCTGCAAGTAGCCCAAAGCATCTCTCAGTGCCCCTCCCTCTCCACTGTAACCCCCCAGGTACTGCGCTGAGTCAGCCTGCACCTGCTGTATTCAGTGTGTGTGGGTGAGCGTGTTTGTTGCAGAAAATAGGCATCTTGAATGAGTGATTAGGGAAAAGCAGGTGTAGCTGAAGTGGGTCATTGTAGACTGCGGTGTTTGCATGGGTGTGTCTCGGCTTGCCGATCGGCCCCTTCGGCATGGCGGCTGTGCTGCAGCATCCACAATCCCGGCGCTCCCCTCCACATGATACCGCTAACGATGCTTAACGTGTCCGGCTCCCATTCAGACTGGCAACGAGCTCCTCCAGGTTAATACTCAGTCCAGTGCCTTCCTTGCCCCCTGCGTTGTTTTCTGCCTGTTGCCTGTTCATGAGAGGCTTACATCAACATGAATGTGACTGGGGACGTAACACGATAACCTAAAAACCGCAGCTGCACAGTTACATGGCTGCAACTCTCCCTGGTGTATTTGATCATCCTCTGTTTCAAATCTCCAGTCACATTTAAGTTTTTTTTTTTTTTTATTTTCCCCCAAACTAACAACACAAACGCAACACAGAATATTACAGTGCAGGGCAAAAATCTTCAAAACCTTTGAAATTTATCAGATTGTGTTGTTTTACAACTGCAAAGCTTAATTTATCCTTTTTGGGATTTTATGTGGCCAACACAAGAGGGTAACTATGAAGTGGATTAAAAAATTCTTTATGGTTTTCAAAGTTTTTGCTAATTGAAATTAAAGCTGTAAGCAGCGATTAGTAATCAATTATTGCATCACTTATTTTGTTGACGAATCAGTTAATGGGATAAAAGGAATTGGCACATTCTGCAGATTTGTTAACCACTGCTTAAGCCTCAACATCAACAATGAAGCAAATGGATCCAAAGGGATATATTTTTGTTGGAACTGAAGATGCAGCTGAGTTAGGAAGTCAGGAAGGGGAAAAATCCTTGAAAGAGTCAGAGTAGGATTGGTTCCCAATCTTGTCCCTCCAAGTCTCATGTTGTTGCTCCACACGTTTCAGTCTCGACTCAAGAAACCCAGCACACGGCGGTGGAATATCAACGGTTCACCCTTACTCAAAGTAAGAGTAACAAGACACCCTGTGATCTGTACTTACCCTACTAGAGTGCAGTCCAAGTATTTGGGCAAGAGCATATTTTTCATTGTTTCACTGACCCAGTTATACAACAACACACTGGATTCAATGATATGACCATTGTTATATCTTTTTAGTTAAATTATCTTCTTAAAACATATTTCTCTTGATTTGAATATCAATAGAAAGCAGCTTAAATGAGCACAGTAGATTTAAGCTGTTTGCCTTTCTCTAAAGTTCAAAATGAGCACTTTGCCCCTTTTGGTTCTGAACTACAGAGCTGCTACAATCTAGTCCAAATACATCCAGACTGCACTGCAGACTTGAGCCTCAGTAGATCATAGATGTGCTACATCTAGACAGCATTTTATATGGAGATGCACTGATCAGAGTTTCTACTATTTACCTTAATTTAATTAGTCGTTCGTTTTATATGAGAGTAATCGCATTACTTCATGAGCCAGACACAACACTTAGCTCCATTCCTTCTTGCTGTTCTCTTTGAGCCCCCACCGTTTTATTAAATCCTCCTTTAATCCAGCTCTTCCGATGACGACTAAGTCCTTTTATTCCAGGCCAAATTTTAGAGGTGAAATAGTATATATGTTGTCTTAGCTTTTACAGACCCATGCACATCTTGGAAACTTTTCAAGTTTTTAGTGAAAACTGTGAAGTCAGACCAGTTAATCTTTTACAACCAAACACTAACAGGAATGCCCCTGCTGCCCAGTCCAGCTCCCTTATCGTCCATCTCTATTTTACTATCTGCTGCTGTGCTCCTTCCTTCTTGTCTTGCTCAGACCAACTCACATTCAAGCTTCTGCAAGCAGCAGGCGCTCATGATCGCTCAGCCGGGGCCAGCATCAGCCAATTACGCAGTAATTACTGTAGCGATGAAGGCTGTTTCATCCAATCATGTAGTGGCCGACCAAGTCCTCAGAAACATCACCAGCTTTGCAGCATTCGCCAGCAGAGTTTTGCTGCGTGGAACAGATTTCTGTGGTTCCATGCTGCATTGAGGTCGTGGTTCAGGAAACCTGTTGGGCTCGTGTGCGAGCCCCTGCATCTGGTCTGGTGTCCGGTTTGTAACTCGCCATGTTTCCGTTCCTTTCCCTGCTCTCCTTTGCTTCCTGGAAGCAGCACCGGGACATGCTGTCTTCTGTGGAGAGCTCCATTCCCAAGAGCTCGCTCTACGCCAAGACCACCAGCAGCAGCAGCTACATCGAAGGCGAGAGTCCGCACCTGCCAAGAGATCTCGACCAGTCGTTGGACATCGCACGAGAGGAGGTTCCCTTCTATTTCTTTTTATTCATTGAGTGGTAAAAGTCGTTTCATTTCAACGTCTAGAGCTTTACTTAAAAGTGTTTGCCCCTATTTCATAGATTGTGTCAAAAGAGAAAGAGGTTCTGGAGTGGCAGAGGAAGTACGAGGACAGTCGACAGGAAGTGGTGGAGATGAGGTAAAAAGAAACATTGAGTTGTTGTCAAGTCTATCACTTATAGATATCTAGCAAATGTCTTTGTCTTCTTTTGAACTTCTTACTTGGTTTATCTGAAACAAAGACACCTTTGGGTCCAGAATGGAAAACCAGTTAAAGAGTACGCCAGTCTGCGCTGAGCGCACATCAGACTGATGTGCTTTAAGATGTTTTAGATAGAAAAGATGACTAAATAATTAATTACTGTAGATATTGTTACACCAAACCTGCTAACAGCAGCTCTAAACTCACCCATAAACAACAGTCAGCAAACAGCTTTAGGTTCAGACAGGAAACTGGATATAAGCAGCATTGAAGCTTCTTGTCGGTTAGCAGGTGGTGAGTGTGAGTGCAGCTGGGTCATTTAGCATGGATAAGACAGAGCTTACCTCCTTTAACTGATTGTGCTCTGGATAAGGAGGAGCTAAGAGACTAAGAGGGAGGCAAGGCTAATCAATCCTCTTACCCCGTACAACCTGTTTTACTGGAACAGTCAAAAATGGTCCAGTTATTTCTAAAGAAACAATGCAAGCATGAAGAAATCTATCACACATCACAGGTTAACCTACTTATTTTACTTTTAGTAAGAATTTAGATGCTTGTTTTTTTTAGAACAGGCACAGATCTACAACAGACAGAGAAGTCTATGATGTTCATGGCCTACTATAAAGTTTTTTTTTCAGTTTTTATTCACAAATTAGCTCATACGAAACAAACATTACAGACTAGCAAACAGAAGTATTGATCTACGAAATAAGCGATTAAATAAGCAAAAATAACAAATGACAACAATAAGAAAGAGAACAAGAATAAGAAAGAGTGTGAAAGAAAAGAAAACACATTAAAATGGATACATTGGGTAGATTTTTATTTTCTTAGAAGTTATTTTCAGATTTTGGGGGCTACTGTACATTTGTACACATGAAAATTGTCTGTTATGTCCTTTTAAATTGACAACTGAAAATGTGGTTGCATGGCTTGGTGGATAGCTTTGAGTGACCGTCAGGAACTAGTTTTATTGGGACTGCAGGGATTATCATTTTAAAATGCTTTGATTGGACTGGACCAAGGCTTTCTAACATTGTACTCCAATTTGTTCGATTCGGGATGCTCCAGCTTCATGTTGATGTCATTTTGGACATTTGAACATCTCTGTAGTTTCTGCAAATTGCTGTGTTATGTTTTGCTTTATTACATGGTTTAAATTTTTTTGATAGTTATTGAATAAGTGAGTAATGTATTTCATTAAATTGAGATAAGGGGTTGGATTAAATAAGTGTTCATTTCTTCCTACTCCTTTTCAAACAGAAAAGTAGTGGTAAACATTTTTACCGGTTATGTTTGCACATTTTTTCTGTCCTACTGATTGTTTTTTTTTTTTTTTTTTTTAAAAAATTTTTGAAATAAATAAATCAAATTATTATTTACTTTTAATTCAATAAACAAAAAGTTAAAAAGACATTTCGACCAACATTAAGTGTGCAACTGCACTCACAGACCTAAATAGTGAATGAAATGGCATTTATATAATTTTCTCAATTTTATTGCAATCCGAGCCTTTCTTTACATTACTAATATTGCACACACTGATATTGTGTTGACAGTAAATTTGCAATAATTTTTTTATCTGTAGGAGGATTGTTGCAGAGTATGAGAAGACTATTGCGCAGATGATAGGTGAGTTTTTCCACTTCCTCACTTAATGTAATCATTGACTCCAAGTGCACAATTTAACATGCATCAGAAAATCTTTTTCATCAAACTCTGGTGCTTTAATTTGCTCTTTGGTGTCTTATTGAAGTTTATAGTTTTTACCCCGCCGCCTCTGATTTCAAATGGTTTACTTCAGAAACGCAACAGTCAGAGTTTTCAAGTTTTTAGAAAAAGTTCACCTGCTAATACCAGTTTTAATAATTTGCAATCTCTCTTTAAGAACTATTTTAGAAACGAAAACATTCAAAGTACGCTGTAGAAAACCATAATTTGTTCATAGTAGCAGCCTTCTTTCCTGAGCAACAACTTCCACATTCAGGTGTTGCTCCTTGATTTATTTAACTTCCTATCAGTCAGTCATAATCTGACTTATTGGTTCATCTCTAGCTTAGCTTTGTTAATCTTGTGCTGCGGCAGAGATTCTGACACCGGTGGTGGTGGGAACCATCACAATTATCCATTGACGGCACCCTTGTCACCACTTTGCTCACTTTACATTTTCCCTGCTCTCACCTACATCCTTTTTTGCCAACTTCAGGCGTTCTTGAATATTTGGCTTGTGCTGCAGTCTTAAGTTAATGTCTTGCTCTTCTCAGAACACGCCCACTAAAAGGCCATAATCTGTTTCTGTTCATGTCTAACGCTCGGCTCTCTCACATGTCTTGACCCTCCCAGTTTGACTTAACACACTCCCTTCTTTTCTGTTCTGCTCCCATCATTGCCCCTTACTATTTGATAACCCTGACAGGCATGCCAGGTGAGTAACACAGAGCCGTACTTTGCTTGTTTGTGTCAGCTCGCGTCTCTCCATCCGTCCGTCAGAGAGGGGAGCAGGTGTGCTCCTTTTCTTCATCTCATCTAGTAGCTTTTGTTTGTCCATTCTGTTGCGTTTCACATAAAGGCTAAGACTTGACTTTTTTATAGATATAAAGGAAAGAATCTGTCAAGTTGTTTGTTTTGAAAATAATACTATATCAATCTGAGTGACACACAAACAATGAAAAGATCTTAAAGATGCTTCGACGCTTGACTAAAGGTGTGTGCTAAAGCCACTCAAGCAGCTTTACTTATTTGCACAAGTAGATCATCTACTGTAAGTTACTTAAAAGACAAGCAAGTGTCGCTCTAAACAAACGAAGCTACCAAGCTTTATAAAACATAGCTCTCCTTTTTGATTTCCTCATTGTGACATTTTGTTTGCATGCAATAAAATTAATGATTTTCTGAAGTAGAACAATCACTCTAACCCTCAGTTCCACTTTGTTGCATTGTAAAAATGGTGTATATTTTTATGTATGTTGTGGGAAGATGTTTGTACCTTCCACGTCAGCATCTCTAGTGGATAGACTGATGATTTAGGAAATCTGTGTGTGTGTATGTGTTCATTAGAGGATGATCAAAAGGAGAAGTCTCTGTCCCACCACACCATCCAGCAGCTGATCATAGAGAAGGATCAGGCCTTGGCTGATCTCAACTCTGTGGAGAAGTCCCTGGCTGACCTCTTCCGTCGTTATGAGAAGATGAAAGATGTGCTGGAGGGCTTCCGCAAGGTGCCACACTAATTACTCAAAACTTCTAAGTCAAAATGCCCTGTAAGCCACTTTAAACATCACCCTTCACAGTTATTAGCACCCCTGACAAAAAATCCTATATTGGTAGGATAATCTCAGGCTGAAAATTTGACAAAAATCCAGCCTTTGAGTGCATTCAGTAGGGGAAAACAACAGTGTTAAGAAATCATCTCACTCACTGACAAGCATGCAGTCAATCAGTCCCTCCAGGATGTTGCAGTTTTTTGTGGTTGTTGCAGCCTAAAATTATTGATTTTGTGTCATCATTTTCAAAAAGTTGCCCTTCTTTTTAAAAACTTTGCTTTTGCAATAACATGGTTTTACAAAAAAGTTGAAATTGTTGCACGTTACCCTCCCAAAACAGAGTTAATATTTAAGTTGCAAATAAGTATATTCAATTCTTGAAATAGTAGGTCAAATACAAATAAAATCAAAGGCCAAAAGAAGAATTCCATACTGGTCATTTAAGTTAACATGAACTTTATAATCAAATCCAACAGAACATCTCAAAATGGCAAATGTTACCATGTAGCGTCACAGATAATCTCATCTTGCAGGTTCAGCTTTCATGAGACGTCATGAAACAGGAAGTTACATTAGAAGGAGGCTGAGGGATTGGTCAAAATTGAGCCGAGTTGCAGTGATTGGTCAGAAAAGAAGTGAAAATCACAAGTCTGTACAAAATTTGTGAAAATGGAGTAAATTTGCATTAACAGTTGCGATCGCAACATCACAACATCCTGGAGGGACAGATTGATGTTAGAACCTCCTAAAATATGTCCCATACTTGTAGCTCACATAGTGTGAGGTTTCCTATCTTCTCTTCTGCTCCATTCAGAGGTTTTCCGTATGAATTAGGTCTAAAGATGAAGAAGGATGAGTTTTCTTTCTAGTGAACCACTTCTGTGATGTTTCAGTCACCTGTTTTGGAACAATATCTCACCGAGAGACACAGTGTTGACCCATTCCCTGTTTGAGGTCACCAGATTTTTATTGAAAATGTCCTGAAATAAATTGAAAATGTGTTCATGCGGCCGTACACTAAAAAGTTTCCCCGAACTCCCAAAGAGAAGCAGACCTGACGCATCACAAATCCTCCAACTTTGCTTGAGAGGAGGCACAAGTTCACTTTGTGCACATCCAAACAGTGTTTTTACACAAAACCCACCTGGGGGTGTGTGTGGAGGACACACATCGGCAGCGCCTCGGGTCGCCTTGTCAAATCATGCATGCGATGTTGAGGTGCACTGAGACAGAACAGATTATTGGACTCCATCCTTGGACAGTTTTATTAGAAGCATCAGCACCTCTGAAGAAAACACATTTAAAAAGGATTGCCGTGCCTAGAAGACGAGAGCCTTTGTGGGCTGTTTGATAGGTAATAATAGGGGCGTATTTTATGACATGCATTTAAGACGGCTGATCTGACCAAAGCAGTTGGTTTCGATCAAATTCTGAGTAGTATTTTGGCAAACTCCGTGTTTGTTACAGAGACTTGCTGACCCCAAGATGTCACTGCGAGATCTTTCTTCCATTACTAGACACAAAAAGTATGCCTCAGTTGCATTTATTTCAGCAGATTTGAGTTAGTGATGATGTGAAAAAATTCTTCCTCCACTTTTTCTCACAGTTAATGTACCTAAATTAAATATTGAATTTAGAAAGCAATTTCAGGGTAAAGTTATCCCGCTACAATGAAAGATTATTTCGTTTTAAGGCTTTTTAGACATGGAGAGGTAAGTGTGAAGGGTAGTGTAGTTTAAGGGCAAGACATTTAAATAAATCTCTCTCATTTTAGAATGAAGAAGTGCTGAAGAAATGCGCCCAGGAGTATCTGTCCAGAGTCCGCAAGGAGGAGCAGCGGTATCAAGCTCTGAAGATCCACGCTGAGGAGAAACTAGACAAGTGAGTATAAACAAATTCAAATTATAATGAGTTTCTCACCCCACAAAAGACTAAACCACAAAAAGCTCTAGGCGTCCAACCAATACAAGCTCCCAAATGTGCTTTTTTATAATAGGTTAGTTCCATTTCTTCTGTTTTTGAGATGCATTACAATCTTTCCTGACTTCTTCGGAGTGGTATTTATCCCTTTACAAGTACTGAAGGGTAATTGTATTGTTTTATTTTCGCTGTTCATCTCCAGAGCCAACGCAGAGATCGCACAGGTCCGATCCAAGGCCAAGCAAGAGCAGGCTGCCCACCAAGCCAGTCTGAGGAAAGAGCAGATGAAGGTGGACTCTCTGGAGCGCACTTTGGAGCAAAAGGTCAGCAATGAGAAACACACTAACATTAAAGAAATACTGCACCTTGTAAAAGAGTATTCATATCCCCTGAACTTTTTACAACCTCCTCAATGTACTTTATGACCAGTTTATGTTTATATTGTGGATTAAATAAAGACATGATTTGAGCATTTTGCATAAATAATACCATCCTAAATGTCTGATGCACAGTTGCTGCTAGGTACTTTGAAGAACATCTTTTTGCTGTATTTACAGATTACAGAAGCTTTTGGCCATTTTCAGACTCGGTCACAGTGGTGGAACGCATCTTTGGATATTAGTTTCTCAATTGGATTTAGGGTTTAAACTTTAACTAGGCCATTATAGCACATCAGTATATCCAAATCATTACATTATGGCTCCATGGTTAGGGTCATTTTCCTGTTGGCAGGTGAATCTCTACCTCAGTCTGATGTCTTTCGTAGATTGTTAGCAGTTTTACTCTCAAAAGCTTTCCCGTTCCTGCTGAAAAAAAATGTTTCATAGTGAGGATGCTGTGTTCAGGGTGAAGCGTCTTGACAGTTTTGCACCATTCATTGGCATTTTGAATGACTGGAGGATCTTCTTCCACGTGTTTGGTATTTCTCCCCTCCCTGCACCTGACCCAGATTTACCATTTTACCTCAGCTGCTTGTCAGATAATCGCTCTCTATGCAGTTTAGGTTAACAGCCGTATCATAATAGGTCTACAGTTCCAATTTCTCAGAAAAGTTCAACCCACATGAAGACAAAGACTCTGTGTATACACAGTCCAGGTAACTTAATGCTTTTACTTTTTTTTTTTTTTTTTTACAGAACAAGGAGATTGAGGAGCTGACAAAGATCTGTGACGAGCTGATCGCCAAAATGGGGAAGAGTTAGCAGCCACGCCACAAGCTAATACTTTATGAACACAAAGTGTATCACTGTTGCAAGAAACGATGGACGTTTTAAGGCCAAAGAGGTCTTGGGGTTTTGCTTCCTACTGAGTCTCCACCAAAATGACCTCCTCTTATTACTCTGTACATTTTTTGATGTGTCAGTGTACTGTACTGTATCAGGGGTCTGGTTTAAAGTTTTAGAAAATCTATCATATCAGTGACGAGTGTTGCGTGTGTGACTGTGTGTGTACGGTGACGAAAAACTGCAAGGATTACTCGTGGGTTGAGTTTTGTGTTTATGATGTTGCCATGACAGCCACTGAGGGAGAAGACTGTTTACCCGCTCCTGTTAGTTTCTCCTCTTGATGCAAGGTTAAGGTAGATTTTGAAAAAATTTAGCCGCAGATGTTTAGATTTATTTGTACAGTCTTGAAACACTTAGACACCAACGGTCATGATAGTGTTGCATGTAAGAGAGAAAGAAAACCTTGTAATGTTATTGTTTGTATATACTGTATTGTGGAAAATCCAAGTATAAAACAAAAGACTTGTCTGCATTTTAATGTAGTTACTATATAAGCCTCACCCTGCTGCCCTCATGTAAACATTTAAATATTTGTTATACTTGTCATAGCTTTTTTTGATGAAATTGTGGGACTTTGTTATTTTATTTGGGAATTTATTTTGATATAAAGCAAAACTAATCATCACTGTATTCACTTGTGAGCAGGAGTCATTTAATTTTTGGAGGACGACATTCATAATTTTTCACTGAGGAATAATTCCTCTTCACAGCTACTGTACAGCATCAGCTTACAAAGTGCAATAAAAGATGGCAATACAGCTGAAGGTTCACTCTGGTCTTCTTCATCTTTAGCTCATCACTTTACTGCTCTGGGGTTTTACAAAAATGTATAAGATTTTATTTGACTTTCGCCCTGTGTTCTTGAGGAACACAAACACACATTGATACATCAATGGACTAATGGATCAATGGTTTGGGCCTCTGGTTAAGATGAATTAAAATAATTAAATAAAAATAATCTTCTCTTTTGAGCAGCAGACATTAAAAATGTAACAAAAATTCATCCTTTAGTTTGAGGACATATATTCTGTGGTGGGAAAAATACGGAAAAAATGCACATAAAAAGCACACCCTGGTAAATTTGATCTGGAATAGCCACTGGAGATTACAGCATTGGGATTCACAGGGCTAATTGTGAACTACAAATGGTGTTAATAGTGAGAATTATGACCTGTGATAGTAACAGAAAAAAAACATTCACAATGAATCTGTCTGTGGACTTACAGTTTTAATAGGCATGGACGAGTAGAAATGCTCACAGTATGATAATTGTGAGAAAAAAAATTCCACAGTTTCATGACATTTACAAAATATAATCTAGATGTTTTTAATAGACCCTTTTCACAGTGACGTCAGACAATGGCCGCCATAACTCAAAACTGGGTATCTTTACTTCCGGTGTGATTTTGCCTTGGGAACCAAGCTGAAAAATTCCCGCATTCTCATAATCTTAAGGATATAATAAAAGGTAAGTTTAATAATAACAGCATTTAAGTGTTAGATAGCTGTTATTAACGATTGTAAAATCACCATTCTCTAACTGTGTATAAAATAAACAGCCTCCGATCAAAGAGTAAACCACCTAGCAGCAGCTTTAGCCACATTTAGGAAAAAATATACTCTCTGTCAGTGCTGTCAGTGCTGTAACGTTTAGAGGTTCACTTTCTGTTTTATAAAACAGTGTTTACGTGTTAGATAACCGTTATTAGTCATTGTCAATTTACCATTATCCAACTGTATTCAAAGGAACCAGCCTCCCATCATGAGTAAACCAGCTAGCAGCAGCTTTAGCCACAGTTAGGAAACATCCACCGCCGCCTGTCAGTGATGTAACGTTTAGAGGTTCATTTTCTGTAGTAATGGAAAATAAAGGACATAAAAAATAACTTTAATCTGATTACTGGATTTGAAATACGAATTCGTTAGATTATTCGTTACAGAAAAATTGGTCTGATTAGAGGAAGGCATTACAAAGCAGCGGCGGCGCCGGACATCTCTGCTTATAACAAACAAACCCCTATTTTATGGGATGAATGTCAACTCCAGTCTATAATTTAAGAATCTGATCAAGATTAGAGCCTAAAACGGTATAGTTCAAAAACAGTAAAAAGTTCTGGTTAAGGAACAGTTATGTCACATAGTTAGCTAGCTAACAAAATTCACTAATGCTAAGCTAACGGTTACGCAAAACAAAAATACCTACCTTCATAGTCAAACAGGTATTGTTCGGTGAAGAATTTGTAGCCTTTGTCTAATTTAGATTTTGTTGTCAGAGAAAATTGGTTTGCAAATCGTGATCTATCTTCAAATCTTATTTTAGGCAAATGTTTTAGAGACTGTAAACTCCATGCTCCGGTGTTCTGTCTGATCAACATATGCTGTCAGATATATATGTGTATATATATATATATATATATATATATATATATATATATATATATATGAAATAGACAACTTTATAATTACTTACTATGTACACCGGAACTAAAGATAC
>NW_015113677.1:253207-283951 GCF_001443285.1 Poecilia latipinna | reverse complement strand
TGCGTCCTATTTGTTCGTTTGCCTTTGCCATGATACCCTGGAAGTGCTTTTCACTGACAGTTAGTGGTTGGGTGAAATCATTTTTGACTCGACTGTGTTTGCTCCTTTTGAGTAAATTTCAAATTGAAAAAAATACTTTATTGACTCCAAAGAGAAATGAAATGTAGCTGTTATCTTCAAAGAGTTGTTTGAGGTGCTGATGGCTGTCTTTCTGTGACGGTCTCATAAAGTGGATGCTCAGAGTCGTTCATCATTTTCTGGCTCTTGTGAAGAATCCGTCTATGCACATCATCTTCAGTTCCCCAGAACAGAGCCAGCATTTATTATCAGCTTGTTGCTACCCCAACAGATAACGGCAGAAAACCCAGACATTGGACACGATCTGTAACGTCTTGCAAACATTGAAGGACTTAATAAGATTCCTCAAGATGTAACGTACAATCTGCTCTGTTCCTTCTTGTTGAATCTCCAGTTATCCAGGTGACCACCAAATTATACGCCTCCGTCATGATGGAAATAGTTTAAATGTGTTTCTCTTGATATTTAGAATCATTTCTTTTCTTCTGTGTACATTTAAGATAAAACTGTGGCACTGTTGAAAGAAATCCGACACGCCATGTTGGGAAGAAGGCACCGAGTTTAACTCCTGGTGAAATACATTAAAGTTTGTGGAGGTGACAAAGTTCGGTGTGTTTTAGGCAGCACCATGACTTAAAGAGCCATTGAACTTTTGAACTTACACGTGTTGTGTGTGTGTGTGTGTGTGTGTGTGTGTGTGTGTGTGTGTGTTGGTGATGAGGGGCGCTAAGTGACCGCATACAGTTAAATAATAAAGGGAAATATATAAAACCAAACCGCATTTGTCTTCAACATGGAACCATCACTCTTTCTCCACATATTCAGTTCTGGTAATCGTCTCTCAGCGCGTTTAGCTTAGCTTAGCTGAAATAGCTCAGATCAGGCTCGCTTGTACCGCCGAGCCCAGCTTTCCATGTCCTTCCTGGGTGTAAAATTAGCGGCAGGGGCTTTTTCACTAAACAGGACGATGACAGTTTGGGCGGTGTTAGGATGGATTTCATGCGACACCAAATATTTCCACATGATGCAACTCTGACCGCTGCATATATCCGATGACACTCCCAGCGCGGGGAAGGGACCGGGGTTGGCTAGAAAGTAAAGAGGGGAAAATAGTCCTCATCGCCCGCTCTCCACGCTGGTACCAGAAGTTTCCACTTTTCTAGAGTGGCAAATCCGACCACATTTCATGTGAATATACTTCCCCTGTAACCTTTCTTTATTTTTTATTCTTCGTTTGCTTCTGCTGCCCTCGTCAGGAGGCTCTCAGGGGCCCCGGCGTGGCGCGGCAAAAGCACGGCCCTCGGTTCTGGTGTTGAAAAGCTTCCCGCCGTTAAGACTGAGCGAGCATGTTCTCCTCCTGGCCGGCGCTTGATGAGAAAAGCAGCCTCCGCACCATATGAAAACCTACCTCCGCTTACGGACAGCAGTGGATGTGGTCCATTGGCTTCCTAGCGCTCCATTTTTCATTCAGCTTTCAATTTTCACTCGCTGCGGAGAGTGATGTCGGTCTTTGGGGGGATATTCCACTGCCTTGCGGTGTAAAAGTAACCGAGAGGAGACGTGCATAAAGCAGATAGATATTTATATACTTAGCAGCTCAACACACGTTTGACCAATTGTTCTCCCGGCTCGGTGTGCAACAGCAAACCCGGTGAATGACTGATGAGAGTGAGGCTGATGTTGTAAAAAGGGAAGAAAAAGAAGAAGAAAAAAGACTCCAGTATCTTTTCATCATCTCGACGCCTTTTTCTCCGTACATCATTTCTGAAAAATGTGTGCTATGTGCAACGAGACGCGTGTAATAATGAAACCCTCTTACACAGAAGCGCTCGGCAGGTTTTTCAAGGAAACTCTGTGTTCTTCTCCCCTCCCTTCCTCTTTTTCATATAAAATATCTATTTTTCTCTCTCTAATCTAAACTTACGACTGTGACGCACAGATGTCAAATTCTGCATCATTTGTGCGTCGCTTTGCAATTCGCCAAACCCCATCACATCACTGAAGTCGATCCAGTTTTGTTTTGTGTTTTTATTATTATTATTATTTAGCCAGAACTTATCTCTCTGTGTTGGGGAGATAAGTTTACCGATCTCTTTGTATCGGTCATATTATGCTGTGAAAAAGTGTTTCTCCCCTTACATATTGCTTCTGCTTTTGTTATCTTGTCACACTTTAACGTTTCAGGTCATCAGAGATCAATATCAAGGACAAGCCAAGTAAATACAAGAAGCAATGTTCAGATGCATTGTGTCTTCAGTAGAGGAAAGCTCCTGCATGTGAAGAGATATTCACTTGTAACACAGCATTTTGTAGAAAAACGTTATAAAATCGGGGCGTTAAAGCATCACCAAAACCGCAATATGTAATAATCGGCACGAAATGTAGTAAAATTATTTAACTCATTTTGCCTTGAAGGTTCTGGAACTGAATGACCCCACAGATTTTATTTTAGTTTTAAAAATTATAAACAAATTTCCTAAATTAAAGATTTATCTAAAATTGCAAGTTGTCCTTTTTCAGAAAGTCGAGTGACATACGGCTCTGTTTGGCTCTCCTGAAAGTAAAAATGGCTCTTTGGGTTGTAAACGTTGCTGATCTAGATCTAGCCGATTTTCTATGATTGATGGATCTACGACCTTTGCCCTTTATCAGAAAATCTTGAAGGACAACATTGGTTTGTGACCTGAAACTTGAACCCTCTCGGATGAAACAGCAGTACCGCCTAAGAAAACCTGCATAATGGCTTAAAGAAGCAAGATCTTGAAGTGGCCTACTCAAAGTACGGATCTGAATCCGACTGAGAAGCTGTGGTATGGCCAATTAAAAGAAGTGTGCCAGGAACTGTAGATTCCTGCACAGTGCTGAAAAAGACTCACTGCCAATTACTGCAAAGCCCTAAAGGCAGACGGTGCTGCCAATGGTGGCACAGCCACCAGGAAGCAATTAGATTTTCACAGAGCGCCAGGTTGGCTTGGATGCCTTTTTTTTTTTTCCTAATTAATTAAAATTGTGATTTGGGAACTGCCTTATATTCATCTGATACTTTGTGATTATCTAAAATATTCAAGAGTGACCAAAAAAAGACTTTTTCTCAGCAAAATCGTCATCGTTACATTCACCCCAATGTAAGTTAAACATGACCTCTACTAAAAGCCACAGCAGGGATTCTGCTCACCGTCGCCACCTTCAGGTGGGGTTTGTTCGGCCGACAGGGCGTGAAGCTCAGTTGCTGTATTTTGATCCACCGAAGGGCGTAGGTGGCTGGTAAACCACAGACATATGGCCGAGGGAAACCTTGTACGGCCAAAGGTCACCGGGGGTCGAGCTAACCTTTCGACTTTCGGTTGATTTATTATCCCATAGGGTGATGCTGCCTCTCTCGGACCAAGCAGACGAGAGGTCAAAGGGTACAAAGTAACTGCCACGACTGCAAGGGGATGGAAAAGAAAATGTCTGTCTAAGAAAACGTGGATTTCCTGCAGGGCAGAGTCTCTGACAGCAGTTTTCTGCGCCTTCACACCCCATGAACCTCTCCATGTTTGATCAACTTACAACCATCAGATTTAATGTATTTTACTGACTGTGACGTAGCTCAGCTAGACGCCTCCTTCAGAGTCCCCACAACGGCAGCAGTGCTTATTGTTTGTCACTCTTTTGCTATTTATTATTCTTACTGCTTTTTAATTAACTAAGTTTGATATCTCATCAAACTCCTGACCTTTAGGTGGTTTTGGGAGGTTTTCAGGACAAGGTTTAGGCGTCTATAAAATACTTTAATAACATTTTAACATGAAAACAGAAATAAGAAACAAATTTGTGTGTTTTTTTCCCTAAATAAAGTGCAATGAATAACCATTTGAGACCAAATCAAAACAATTTTTGTTAATGAATAGTTGAGGAAACATTCAAAAGGGAATCTGAAACTAAAAATTTTCATTCCATTCCAAACGTTTAATCAACTTTGTGTTGGTCTCTTCCATGTTAGAACCTCAATAAAATACATTTAACTTTGTGGTTGTTATGTGGAAAAAGTGTGGTAATGCGTAAGGGACGTGAAGACTTTTACGAGGCTCGCTCTGACCAAACACAGGAAAAGAAATATGATTTTTGACATCATGGAACCTGTGACTTTTTAATTATTAATTTCTGAACTAAACTTTGTGCTTTTCAGTCATCTGCAGTGCTCACTACGTGGCATTTTAAATCTGGCACTTTGACATTTCAACGAAACTGGCCGAGTGAACTCAGAGTAATCTTCTAATGACAACGCCAACTATTTTTCAGCGAGGGGGGGTGACGGCACCACGAAGCTCCAACAACTGTCCTCTCAGGCAACTGCTGGTTATTTAGGGACGACTCCTGACCGAGTGGCTGGCATCAGCTGCTGCCCACAGTGTTTGTCACCATCCAGAGTGATACAGTACAAACACGTGTGCAAACAGGCCCACCTGTTGACACTTGTGTGTTTTCATACAGACCGGCTGGGCCTCGACTCGCCTGGGCCTCTCTGGACAGGTGGCCCCTAGGCGCCCTTCCACCCAACCCGACCCGACCCGACCGCTACGCAGTGTGACGACACACTCCAGTCCCACGGCTTCACGGCCCAGCAAAGACGACAGAACATGTGGTCTTTGAAGTGATTGCTCATCCCCTACTGCAGAGTTTCATTAATAAGCCTGGAAATATTACTGTACTCTACATCTGCTTAAGGGTAAATGTGGTTATAAAGTCGGCCACGATACGTTTTAAAAGTTCCCCGGTTTGGCCAACAAAGCCTGACTTTCATTGTCAGCTTCGGTTTAATTCAGGCAGGACTTCTGGACTAAAACAAGTTTAGTCTTTAATGCGTTTTGCTGATCTAAACAGAGACAACTGGTTACTTAAATGGGTTAAAACATTGGCTTATTTTTGTTTTGGAAAATGTCCACTGTTCTACTGCGAGTTGAATGTATCATCATGATAATTCTCACTTCTCTTCGATTGTATTTCCTCTTTATTTTTTTGTTACTTTTACACTTTTCGTCCTGCGACTCTACAGTGTCGATTCTTATCAGCAAATTGTTTCTGGACTCTTTGACAAAGTTTCTCCTGGAGAATGCGTTGCTGGCGCTCTGTCAGTGTTTTCAGGCGTAGCTGTGAATGGTCTCTGGGTGCTTCACCGCTGGCATGATGCAGGACTCATGGTAACGTTTAACTTTTCTCGTCTCTGGACAGTCCTTTTTCCAGGAAACGTTAAAAATAACTCCACAAGAGCCCTCTGCTGAACATTCTTGATTCTTCTTGCAGAATCTGTCCTTGAAGATTTGATTTGTTCTGATTAGCTTTTTTTCTTCTTCTTCTTCTTTCTCTCTTTTCTTTAAGTGTATCTGCCTCATGTCTGCTGCGATTCTTGAGCAAGCTCTGTCCCGGCGAGAACCCGATCGCCTCGCTGACTCTGCTTTTAGAGAATGATTGAAATCCCTGTGGCTTTCTATATAGTACCTAAATGCCTGTCCTTGAACTTCTTGGTGGATGCGATCATATTTGCACCAAGGTTCTCGCCTGTTGCGTCATTTGTTGCAAATTGATGCTGACAGTTCATGTTTCTGTGGAGGAAACCATGTTAGACAAAACACGAGTGGTTTCGGGTGTTATTCTGTTCTTCTAGCACAATGAGAAAGACAAAATTATACGAGTTGTTGTATGAGGTTTGTGTTTTGAGCAAACGCTAGCTGCGTTTCCATTACAAATGTCCACAAAACTTTGTCTATATTCCGCTAAGGTTGAAATTGTGGTGTGTTTCCTATAAATAACAAATGCAATTAAAATCACTTGTGAGTAAGTCTGTTTCCCCGATAAGGCATTAAAAAATATGCCGCTCCATTATCCACCAGCTACTTCCTGCAGGCGTCTTCTTCGTGGTTTGTGTCATTGGCATGTGACTCGTATGATGCGAAAAAAAGTGTTCCCACTGCAGTTTTGTGAAATAGACTTTGATTTGGCCCAAAAAAAAAACAACAAAAAAAACACACACATCACCATAGCACAAAAACCTATTATCGAAAAACCAGAGTTTTTTTTCCCTCGCAATTGCTGTGTTTCTATTACGCAAATTTATTTTTTGAATGTCAAACTGTGCTAAAATTTTATGGCCTGCAGAAACGCAGCTGGTAAGATTATCTAACCTACGTCGGAGCATTTTGTGTCGCTACCGGTTACCAGGCTCCAGAGTGCATCCCTCCACAGATCTCCTGTCAAACAGTAACACACAGCAGCCGAAGGAGCGTGGCCTGCTGTTTACCTGAGTAACATGCTAAAGACGTGTGTGAACCAAGTCTATTGTCGCAGCTATATGAACTATTTAAATAATCAAAACAACAACCAAAGCTGTTATCCAGTTTTTTGTGGAAAGAGAGAAAAGAGAAAAATAATAATTCATGCAAGTGGAAATTATTGCTCTCGTTTTAATTTGTCATGCAGTTAATTAGTTGCTTATCGACGGGTTTGTCTCTGGGTACTCCGGCTTCTTCCCACAGCCGTTGCCGTAGTAACGGACTGGTAACCTGTCCAGGCTGGATCCTGCCTCTCGCCCAGTGACCTCTGATCTTATTCCCCGATCCATGTTTCAGATTCACAGCTGAGCAGGAAGCGACCAGCCCCTTGTTCTTGTCTCGCTGTTGTTCCAGCTTCAGCTCCAGGAATGTCCTCCACTGCACTTCCCTCTTTTATTTAGAGTAAACACCAATGTGCTTCAGATAATCATATTTTGCTTTGTATTAACCTCCTGAATATTTGATAATCATATTTGTTCAGCTAGACCATGGCAGTCTGCACAAGGATATTTATAATGGGTATGTAAAGTGTTTTTTTGGATCCAGTGTCAAAAGTTTATTAGAATTGAAAGTTTATTGATCTTTGAGATCAATACTATGGTATTACCATTAAATCACTTGGTCTCAGCCACTTTTAGGGAAATTTATTGTCCAGCAACATTTGTAATAGTGTCAGACCAAGTCCAGAGAGAAGAACTCACAGAGGAACATGCAGGAAAAGACCTGTGATTAATGTATTCAAGGTCATCTTACATCTTTTAAAAGAATTTCAGACATTTTACGGCCTTAATTTCACATACATTAATTTAAGTCTTTTTAAGGACGCATGGACACCCTGACTTAAAGAAATGTATTTCAACTTCTGAATTTAAAAAAATAAATAAAAACAAGACAGATTAATTCAGATTACTCTGGCATTTTAACACATAGAAACTAATTTTGATAATCATAACTAACCCAAATAAAGATCAAATATGATGTCAGACAGAGTGGTGATGGCAGTGGTCATCAGAAACAGAATCAGCAAACAATCTGACGTAGGAATCACAGTTATAAAGACATTAATATATACATTTTACAGGATTACGTGTGTTTTCATCAATAGTTTCTCTATGTACTTGGCTAAAGAGTATACGGAGGAAACTCAAACTAGTTCCTTCACTAGTTTGGGTGTAAAAAAAAAAAAAGTCATAGGCTGAGGCAGGCAGCTTTTCACCAGCCCCATGAAAATCAGTTCTGTTCTCGGTGGGACAAAGCAGGCAGAATCAAAGAGGCTGAGGATGATCAACGAGGCTCTGCCGTCTCACGATCCCGCAGACTTCCTCCAGACTGTACTTCCACGTCCCGCATCTGCGACACTGCGCCTCTTTATATTCTGCCTTTAAATGCTTCCTCAGATCCTCTTTTAGGTTGCACTCTTGTGCACTTCTGAGATCAAACTGTCTTTTGAAGTGGGAGTCTTTCTCTGTCTTCTCTAGAGATGAAAGGCGAACCACGGGCACGCAGAGCGCCGTCTTGCCATGGGGCCTCTCTTTCTCTCTCGCTGCCAAAATCCACTGGCTGAATGGGGGTGAGGGGACAAGAGGGACCAGAGGACCATGTCCCGATATGTCTGGACATGTGTTGAAGATGGCTCTCAAATCGTCCTTCCTCTCTCATCGGGGTGTTGCCGTCTTCCTCACGCCGTTTATTGTCACTCCTCTGCTTCATCTCGCCTTTCTCTCCAGTCAGTACTGATCTTGGGACATCCCCGGCATTTCTTGGCTTTTGAAGACGAATGTAATTGAGTCGCAACATGAGACAGATTCTCTGCTTCTCTAACTCCATAGTGAGGTTCAAAGTCTGTGCTGTGAACATGTTATCAGTCCTTATTTTTTCTCTTTTTCTTTTCACTCCCTTATGGTGGAAAGTAGGATTGATGTGTTTCTAGGGCTCAGTGATTAATCGGTAAAATCGATTAATCAAATTTTTAGGTTCTGAAGATTTAATTTTTAGAAAATGTATTTTTTTTTATTACCAGAATAAAGTTATAATATTAAGATAATGAAGTAGTGATTTTAAAACAAAATTAAAAAGTCATTTTGAGCATCTGGTTATACTTTGGTGTTGGTTTTACAAATCGTAGCTTTCCTGAAATGATGGCCTGAGCCATTTTCTGCCAAAAGATGAATCAGGCAAAGGAATCATTTTTAGCACAAAATGAGTTAAGCCATTTTTTTAAAAGAAGGTAACAAAATAATAACATACCTTATCTTTTAACATATAAGTAGCAGGACTTTTAAATGAGTATTTCAAAGAACAGCTGAAACCATCTGAGCCGGTCACACCAGACCCTGATCACGCTTTTTACCCCCCTCATTAAAGCAACTTTTTTTTTCTTAATTTTAAGATATTTTTCTGGTAAAATTGCATCTTTATTCTAATATTATCACTATGATCTCGTAATTTAAACAGATATTCTCATAGAAGGGATGATTAAAATAAAAGCCACTTTTTGAAAATAATCCCAGTTGTGTAATTGTTTCTTTTTTAGAAAACAAAGCAAGAAAAAACTGATTGAAAATTGAAATAGTATGAAAAAATATATTTTTGAACGATGGACTAAGTAGTGCTCCATTAGGTTCTCAAAGTTTGCGATATTGTTTTATAGCCATTTCATATTTCATTGGAATGGAAAACATTTTCAAACGAATTCACAATCAAACATTAATTTGTTTACTTTTGGTGATATTTGCCAAAATGTAAAAAAAAAAAGTTCACCAAAGTATGAATACCTTTTCCAAGCCAGAGTAACAGACGAGCTGAGAGTAACATTTTATATTGAAAAGGATTTTTATTATTTACAGCAAAGCTACAATAAAGAGGGAAATGTCTTAAATAGCATTTCAAATTATTTTTTACACATTTTGACTTCACAAGTCTGACAGCATTTCTTGAACACATCCTGGGTTGATCTTTTCACGTCGTTATAAACACAGTGCAATAAGGCAATGTTTCTATTTACAACTCTTAGAAAACTGTACAGGAGAAGCAACAAGAGCTCTCTTCAAATCCATCTGTTTTATGTGATACGAGATAAATAACAGGTCATTTTAACCACCGCAAATATAAAAATACATACTACTGCAGAGAAAATCTGCTGCTGCCCTTGTTCACCCCGCTTTTACGCGTGTGTGGGTCCGTGTTTTTAGGAATGTGCACGCTATAATTATGAGAGGCCTTCCATTACAATGGCAACATAGCTGAGCTACTTTCTGTTTTCCACCACCCACACGTCTTAAAATGATGAAATACAAAACAAGAACCTTGTTTTTTATCTCAATAAAAAAAGCAACATTTAACTCAATTTTGTGAGTCCAGATATTTAAAAAAAAATATATATATATATTATTTCAGATACACTCCATCTCACAAAAAAAGTTACAAGAATTGAATTTTGATGCTGCTGGGCTTAAAATTTTATCACAATATTTTGTATGATATCAATAAAATTGACTAAGAATCTATTAATACCTTTTTAAATTCATTGATGTTTGTTGATACTTTTATAGAACAAAAAAAGTATCAAAGGTGGAGAAAAATCGTAAAAACCAACAATCCAAACGATACGGTCAGCTTTGGACAACGATACATGAAGATCCTTATCATGCTGAGGAAATTATCGCGATAAATTGATAAACGATACGATAAATGCCCTCCCCTGTGCTGGATCTGAACCATAGAACCTTTATTTCCAAAGCGTCTGTGAAAAGCTTTGGAAATAAACTTACTTCCTTCAAGATGTTTTTAAGGTTGTCTTAAGGTTTTTAGTCTGAAATCAAGTAAGTGCCTTGCCTTTGGACCTGTCAGTGTTTTTGTGTTCAGCCTGAGGGATCCTGAGGGAAATTTGAGGGAGTGTAACCTCTCAGTTTTTTGTCCCACAAGATGTTTCAATAAGTTTAAAATGGCAGTGTTAGTTTGTGCGTTGTCCCATGTCCAATGAGACGTCATAGGTTTATCACATGCGACTGCCGGACAGAAAAGTCTATGAAAGCCAGATTTTAAGCACTGATTTTTTCCCTTTTAAGGCTAATTGTTTTACGCTTTTGATCAACTAATGGCCTGTTTGAGTTAACATGACGTTTTTAATACTTAACATGGTCTTATTTCTTTTGTCTATTGCTCCTTTTCCTTCTTTTTGCATTTTGATGCTCTACTTACAAGCTGGAGAGGGTCCAGCACACTGAAATGCGAGTACTTATAATTTCTTTCCCACTCTGATGCTTTTCAGGATCAGGAGTGTATCACTCTATCTGGACAAGGCCCTCAAGCTGGGCCCGTGTGACACAATATTGTACCAAAGTCCAACCATAAACATTCTACATTTTCTGCATTATTATTTCTCCCTAAAAATAGTTTATTGTCAATGTCAGCATGAAAGTGCCTTTATTTCCCACCCAGAACTTGGGCTGAGGCAACAGTGATGCCTTGTTGCCCAAAAGCTAACTAGCCAAACGTCAACAACAAAAAGCGTGACCATTAGTCGTGGTCATTGTTAGTACTTGCTTGTGTTGCTTTCAATTTCTCTCAGAATTTGATGCAAACAAGTTTACCTTTACCTTTAAATGTGTAGTACCCTTATCAGATCTGATCTTTAACATTTTTCAAACTCAGTTGTTCAGTTTGTGTTTCTGACTTGAAGCTCAGAAACTGCCAGAAACTTCGCACCACTGATACCCAGAGCAATAGTGGGGATGTGCAAAATTAGGCTGTCATGTCATTGTTTGTCCAAAGGTTTGTGAAGTAAACATACATAAGAAAAAAAAAAGTTCTTAGAAGTCTTCACTTCAAAATCACTTTATAAAAATCTCACCAAAAACGTAAGATTTGGACAAGAGGTGCAATCACAGCAAGAAAAACAAAACAAACCACAAAAACATTTGTTTTGCAAATACATGTGGAGTGCCTGAATCTTTTATTATTATTATTATTTTGTAAATGGATACTAAATATTTCTTGAGGTCAGCTTCTATGAAGCTATCAGTAATAATTCATTTACCTGAAGCAGAAATCCATCCCATGGCAGTGAGTTTGTAAAGTGCTGGAAGGCTAACAGCTAGCTACAGGCTAGCTGAGACTGTAATCATAGGATACGACGGCATAATTGGGATTATTAACCTTTCACACTTTTGTATAAGACAGTCACGTTTGTTGCTGAGACTCTAAGTGTTAAAACCTGTGACGCTACGCTAAAGTTATGCTAGATGACGATGCTAACTATAACCTGGTTCACCAACTTAAACCTGGGGTGTCTAAACCTTTAAAATAATTAAATTATTAATTAGTAGTAACTAATAATTCAGGTGTGTTTGGCAGGAAAAGCAGCAAAATTAACCACAGTCTTCTTTTGTGAAACATCCTCCTCTAAAATAGCATGGTTAGTAGGAATACCTTCAGTTTCAAGTTGCTGAAATCAGCTAAATCCGTCTGACAAGCTGTTAGCTTTCCACCGTCTCTAGGATTTCTATAAATTCACCAAAACCATATGACCTCCACCAACAGGTAAGGGAACTATTATTCTCAGTTTAAAAAAAAAATCCTATTTATCCATTTAAAAACACAGGGTGCATTAAATTCATCTGCTGTGGCGGTAAGTCGTCGCCATGCCAACTGCAGTCCAGGGGGGGCAAAACCAACAGGTAATCTTTCTTCCCCACTCCCCGTTTTATCCAGTTTCCACAAACAAACGCTCGTTTCAATCTGAGTCCAGTCAGGCTGGATGGATGTGTGTCTGCGGCGCGAGGCTGTTGTGTAGGTGCCGGTTGAGCCAAGATAATCAGACGGATTTGAGGAATGCCTTGGCTCGGTTGTGGGTTTACAGCTTTTTTTTTTCCCTTCGAGTGCCATTGAGAAACCAGAGCGCTTTGACTGCATTACGACTTCATTAAGGGGTTAGTTAGCTATGGAATAATATTTGGAAGGGAGGAATGCTGCTCAGTGACAGGCCACACATAAATTAACATCATGGAGTAGTGCGCTTACGAGGCTAATGTGGTGAAATGAATTCATAGAACATGTTGCTGCCTGAGCGACCGGGTGCCGCGGTGAGGTCGCAGGAGCCGGCGGTAGTCCGGAGAATGAGGTCGGACTTTTCAGCCGGCAGAGGCTGTTTTGCCCTGGTTAGCATAAAACAGTAGCATTTTCTTTTGGGTCCAAAGCCGATGGAAAAGAAAAAAAACAAAAACAAGAGAGGACGTTGTGGAAGACTGAGACCCCTTATGCTTTGTGAGACGAAGTCCCCCTGAGGAAGGGGCGAGGCTGTTGAAGTGAAGTCCCAGTGTTTTAATCGCCCTCCGCCTGGGCGTGGTCAGGGCGCCTCGTCGATGCTGGCGCCCATGCGCTTCTGGATGGTCACCCGGCGGATGGATGGCTTGGACGTCAGATCTGGCTTGGGTGGGAACTGCTCCGTCAGAATCCGCAGGATGGAGTCCATTTTCCGGTCCATCTGGTGAATCTGAGAGAGATGAAAAGAGAGAAAGTTTAACTGGATAGTTCAACGCCAGATCAACACGCTAAACCAGAGCGAGCCGGCGACTTCGTGCCGCTGCAGAGTGGCTGCCGTCGCAATGACAGGGTAGCGAGAGACGTAATGACACGTCTCGCCGTTGGCGTCTTACCTGGCAAAGCCACTCATTACAAAAAGCTGCTAAGGTATATGATGTATGAGTGGGCTGACAGACACACACACACACACACACACACACACACACGTCCGCCGCTGTTTACGTGCTTGATAAACTGTAAACACAGGTGTGTCACCCGGCACACACACACATCTCTGAGAGCCTAACCACAGGGATGACTGCAGATAAAAGGCCGCGCCTCATCAGCTCAAGTAAACTCCAGACTGACTGGCAAAAAAAAAATCACTCAGAGTTCATGAACTTTAAGTAAGGTGACCTCTACCGCTTCTCTTATATCGTCATCTTCCTAATATAAAGGCCTAAGTTATCATTTGGCAGAATATGCCTCAGGCTTTTTTTTTTTTTTTTTTTTAAGGAAACTGACGACATTATATGTTTAGTATGTTCTTTTTTTGTCTTTTGTTTTTTTCAGAGTTTCACCATAAGAAGTCCAGTTGATGTGAAAATGTGTGCAATAAAAAAAATGGTGCTCCAACCAAAACGTCAGAGATTTATATCAAGCGATTTTCCCTCGATCAGATGTTTTGGTGAATAAATAAGGAAGATTGCATCATTTTGAGTTTTAAAAGTACAACCTCCATGAAAGATCCTGGAGGATTTTTTATTTTTATTAAAAATTGTTTTAAGAAAAAAAAAAAATCTGAATCTGTCAGTATCTGAGTTGGACCTCAAACGAAACCTAAAAATTGGTATCGGCTGTAAAAGAGTGAGCGATCGTTGCATTTCTATATAAAATGTTCAAAACCACGACGACTAAATCTGCTTGTTCTTCTCAGCTAGGACCCCTAACACAGAGCCATTTTAAAATTAGCCATACGCTTTCATGAGTTTGTTTCCAACAATACAAATAATAGTCATTTCCTGGTTACTCACCAGGCTATTTCCTGCTTCCTTAAAGACAAATTAGTGCAAGTCGAAGAGAAAAGTACCCGCTCTAACCTTCAGACGCAGAAATCCTTTTTAGGGGTTTCATTGAACAAAGAGTTGTTAAGCAAATTCTGAACAAAAACACCAACTAATCTCTAAAAATGAGATGTTCGTAAAGAAATTTACTCTATGGAAGAGAACAAGTTTGGGTTTGGAAGTGACACCTGAGTCAAACAGACTCCGACGCAGACAGACTGCCGAATGCAAAGTTGGATTGGAACTTTCCGGCACCTACACTTTAATTTCCACCTCACTATAGCTTTAGATTATAGTGATTACTGCAACTCAGAGGTAGGAAGCAGAAATGACTTCGTTTCGCCTTGCGTTCTGCTGCGAACTGCAAATTAAGTAATCCAGAACGATAAGGCCTCGGGCCGTTCAAAGCGATTCACGGTCTGGATGTCGTCTGCCTTTACAGAGCCGTCTGTGATCTGTAATTTGCATTCTGTGCAAAGTATGGAAAAGGTTTCTTTTTTTTTTTTTTCACCCAGTGTTTTGCATTTTGTCAAATTCAACGTCACACACGCATTCACTGGGATCCAGTGATACAGACTTCAAGAATTACCCTGAAGTGGAAGGAAAAAGATGCATTGCATGGTTTTATAGATTGGTATATATAAAAACCTTTGAAAGCTAATTTATATGGTGAATTGAAGTCTACAGTCAGTATGTAAATAATGAAAACAGTGTGAAGTGATCTGATTAAGAGTTTATACAGATTTTTTCCCCCTCTGTTTTGTAAAAGTCTAACAATTGCTTGTACACATTGGTTCTCTGGAAAATCTCACTTCCTTTCTAAATAAAAAGCAAACATTGTGTCGACCCATAACAAGCGCACTGTGCCAATGATGGCCTTTCCAAACTCACTCAAAACTAAGAGGAACGGCCAACTTTGAACGTGATGGAAAATTTGAATTTGTCCAACCGGTTTTGAACCACAGAGCATTAATCTCTAAACTTACGATAAAACCAAAAACCTTTAAGTTTGTGTCTAAGATCAGACATGGTTAGCGATAGGTGCACACGCCCACCTTAAGCTATAAATGTAAAGATGCCCAAAACATCTAGTCCACGCACGTTTCTAACTACAAAGAGATTCAGAGCTGAAGAATCGCTTTGTACTCGTCGACTTATCCTCCAACAACTACTTACAGGCTCCCACCAACAACCTGTGACGACTGAAATGGCTTCCAAAACCTGTGGAAAGTGATAAGAATGGCTCTTTGTGAATCAAAGCCTCGACATTAAAGCACATCAAAGGAGCCCAACATCTGACGCGTGGAGCTGAACGGACAGATTCAGACTCCTGTCTTCTTACTAAACGCTGATAGCGGCTCCGGCCAGACCGAGCGCCTCCTGGCAGCGCTCACTCAGACAGTTAACGTCGATTTCATTGGCTTTAGGGTTCGTTTGTTCCGTCTCCGCGTCTTTTACTGTGTGCGCGCCTGATGGCTCGGACGTTTTTATGGCAGAGGGGGACGTTTAGCAGCTATTCTCCCCGTGGAGGTACGAGCCGTAAAGAGGACGACGGTATAAATCACAAATATTGGGGATGGTCGCAAAACGTCACAGAAGGAAACAGAGTTTAAGCGAGATCATAACGGAGAACTTTTTGCTTTACGATATCAAAGGCATCTTTGATGTGGATCAGCACCAAAGTACATTAAATATCTGTTGTCGTTGCCGTGTCAACCTTGTGGACCATTCAGGTGTTCTGGTTCTGATTCTGATTCTGGTCTGTGTCCTCAGAACCAGAACCAAACACAGAAAAGTAGCTTTCAGCTTCTAGGCTGTAATCAGGAGCAAACTTCCAGAAAACTGCAAAACTGCTGAAACACTGAGTTGCTTTAAATTAAGGTTAAAACCCCACTGGTTTAGAGTTGCCTTTGGTTTGTAGGACGCAACAGAGTATAAGGAAATAAAAAAAATAACTTCAAATGCAGAAAATTAAGACCTGAGAAAATAAAAAATATATAGAAAATTACTATAATAAAGTCAAAATACCACAAGAATGAACTCGTACAAGAATAAAGTCACAATATTATGTGAATAAAGTAATAAAAATACAAGATGAAAGTCATACTATTACAAGAATAAAGATGTTATACGAGAATAAATTCATACTATTACGAGCATAGTCACATGGGAATAAAGTATAAAGTCGGAATATTACCATTTAATTCTCATGTTATTATGGATAAAGTAATAAAAATATGACTTTATTCTTGTATTTTATTACTTTATTCACGTAATACTATGACTTGTTCTCAAAATATTACAACTTTATTCTCATAATTTTGACTTTATTCTCACACTGTCATAACTTTATTCACATAGTTTCATTTGCTAATTTTTTCTAAGTGTGGCCGTAATGCTCTGTCGTATTTGTAAGTAGAAGATATTTGATGAACTCTGTGATGTTTTTATGGTGTAAAAACGTCACACAGCTGCCTCACTGCTGAAATGCTCTACAGCACATATAGTGATAAACTTGACTTGACATCTCTGTGGCACCAGACAGGAGGAAACCGGCTCTGCTGATCGCCACCACAACGTGAGCACAATGTGCCGCCTCTTTTCTGACTCTTTCAACCAGAGGTTTGAATTTTCAGCTCGTACAGATTTCTTTCTTCCACCCCCGTCTGAGAATGAACTGTGACCTAAATAGTTGTGCAAAGCAGACAAAGCACGCGCCAGAGCCCAGATGAAGATTACAGATAAATAAGAAATCATAAACATCTCGGGCACAACTCTACTGAGTTATCAGCCTTCTCGCTGGAGCCTGAAATGGAGCAGGGGAGAAAAAAACAAAACAGAAAAAAACCCCCCACTAAATTACACAACGGCGTTGCGATAACACGATTTACTGATCGTGTTATCAGTAAATCACATCAGCTTTGGCCGGTGACAGAGCCCTGAAGGAACAGTGAGGTTGTGAACCTGTTGCCGGTGATTTTCACGCTGTGTTGTATATATAATTAGATTTCCTTTCACTTTACCACAGTGACTGAAAACGAGAGAAGCGTAAAAGGGTGGAGCTTTTTTTTCTATAGCTTGTTTCTGTTTGATTTATTCAGATATTTACTGATAATTCCTCATTCAGAGAACACAGTGCTCTCACTGCAAAGTAAACATCTTCCTCGTGACGCCAAGTCAGAGTTTCTACATACTTTAATTCAAAGATTTCAGACCTTTTCAGATTCATAGCTGCAGAAAATATTTCTACGCTGCTCAGACCGTTAGTAAGGCACTTGCAAAAACCACCGACTAAAAAAACGACGGATGAATTTGGGAAACTTGGCCTGTGTTCACACCGGCCCCCGTCTGAGTCCACTTTAATCAAACTCTCGTCTGTTTGCCTAGGAAGGTTTTTGTGTCGTTTCCTCCAGCGGTTCTTGGTGCAGCGCCTCCACAGGCGAGGAGGTGAACAAGTTTTTCAATAGTTTGGTTTGTTTGACACATTGCAGTGTGAAGGCAAACCGCAGCAGCTGAAAATTTAACAAACGTTGCAATTTTGGTCCCCAGTTGAACAGAGTTTACCGGATTATCAGACTACAGATTATTTGGTAGACAGCAGGACAGGGAATACAATATCTAAAAATAAAATATATATCCATTCTCAAATTTCCTTTTCCATACATAACCAAAACACGTTCTAGCTGAGACGGACATATTAGACCGGCTCATACAGCTGGAACCAGATATTTACATACACCGAATGAAATGATATCCAATTTTGTTCCTCACTGTCTGAAGTTAAACCAGACCAAAAAACGTCTCATGTTTTAGGTTAGTTAAAATGACCAAAATTGTGAGAAGCTTGTGAAAAGGTCATTTTTACTTACATTTCCTACTTTAACAAAAAGAGGAAATAATAAATGGAGATCTTTGAGCATGAAAATCCTCTCGTTACACCAAGAGAAAATATTTGTCCTAGAACAGAATAAAGTTAGCTGTAAATAACTAATCCCACCTGTTCACACCAATAATTCAGTCTCTTTTCTTCAGTAACAAAAGAGTCAAAGATTTTTGTCATCCTTCTAACTTATCTATTTATTCTTTCATTTTAGCTCTCAGATGTAAAAGAAGTTGTGACAAAATATTTTCATCCTGATCAAACAGAGCTGGATCTGCATCAGCTGCATGTAAAGTTGATGCTAGGACGTGGCATTGTGTCTTCCAGCACAACTACAATGAGAGCTGAAACGATTAACCGGATTCATTGTGATGAATCGAGTACTGAAATAATGGTCAACTAATTTAGTAATTGCCAACTCAAAAACAAGACATTTGCTGTGGAAAAAAAAAAAACATATTCAGAGAAGAAGTTGAGCCAAAACTGCAGAAAACATTTAATTACATTAACATAAACATCGTTGTCTGTAAAAACGTTTTAGCCAAAACTCTTCAAATGGCATAATTTTAGTGGTATTATGGGCAATAAAATGTTTATTTTCTTATTTAAAAGATGCACAGACATAATTCAGTTCCCTTTCTAATGTATTTTGATTACTGTATAAGAACATCTAAAGTGGTTAAATAATAAAAAAAAGAGTATATTATCTGATTAATCAATTAACCATCGATTAGTAAATTAATCGTTAGTTGCTGCTCTAATTGAATGTGACACTGAATTTAATTCCAGTTACTTAACAGGAATCATCAGGAGCTCAAACAACCAGACGTTTTCCTTCACATCTAATCGATTTTCCCAGTAAACGAATGAACTGAAATCAAAGGTTGGACGGCAAAGTTTTGGAAGTGACGCTTCTTTTCTCATTGAATTTTTCTCTGATGCGTCTGAGTGACGCACTGCGTTGACATGCGACCAGGAGACAGGTGACGCTCCAGCTGTCCTCTGACCGCAGGCAGCACATGGGACGGTCAAAAACATGGCCGCTCAGCTGCAGGGGGTTTCCCCGTCCGGCAGCTCAGCTCCACAAATGCATGCAGATTAAACCTTCGGTGATGTTCCTTTAACAACAAGTTGGAAGTGTTCAGAGAACAATTGATCAGTTTTTTAGTTTGCTTAGTGTTATCTCTAGACTTGTAGAAAATAACTAAATATGGGTGCTGCTCGGTTGTTCAAATGCTTACATATGCCTATTGTGGTTTCCGTACATGAAGTGTTTCTAATATCATAAACAAGCTTTTAAATAAGTTATGAAAAATAACATTTCTTTTGAATCCCCATAGATGTTTTCACATTTTTTCTCCCCCACACCACAAACTGAAATTTCCAGTATACTGCAGTGGGAGTCTACCGGACAGAGCAACAGAAAGTAGGGCATAAATGTGAAATGGAAGGAAAAATAGTAAATAGTTTTCCACATTTTCCCCCAATAAATCGTAATTATGAGCTCGAAAGTCAAAATTATGACTTAGCAAGTCGAAATTATGACTTTGAAACTCAAAATGACGACTTGGAGTCTCGTAATTATGACTTGGAAAGCCGAAATTATAATTTTACATCTAAAACATTATGACCTCGAAAGTCGAAATTATGACTCCTTGATGGCTTTTACTCTTTCCTTCGTGGAAATGGGCTTCGATGGAATATTCAGTGGAAAATGTGCATTTGTTTCAAGCCTCTATTAAAATGATACCCCTAAACAAAATCCAATGCAATCTATTTTTTCATTAGGCAATGTCTTAATTCAATTCCCTTCTTAATGTATTTCTGTTATTGTATTCTAGTAGGTCTTTTATGATCAATATTAAGAAATAATTTATTTAAAACAAGCTCCTGTGTCGATTTGAAAAGCTATTTGTAGTTTTATTTCAAGCGTATCGAGATATCTGCAAAAGAAACGAGACAAAAAAAAAAAAAAACTTGGTAAGATTTTATGGTTTTGGAGGGAAAAACTTGCAACCAGTGAAAACTGGTTCAGCCAAACATTTACACAGCAGACTGAAAACACTTATTTTTTGCATAATTTTGTTTCATTCCCCAAAATCGACCTTGAAGTGCTTGACGTGAACATTTTAGTTTTTCAGTCAAAAAGCCGTGAAACGTGAACTGGTTACCACATAAGAGTCGGATACTTCTAGAAAACGCCAAACATCTTTAGTAGTTTGATCTTTAATCAGGAATTCGTGTGCTTTCCGGTCTCCACGAGGATTTGTGGAGACACGGAGAGAAGCGGTGGGGACAACAGAGAGCTCCTGTTCACACAGGAACTCCCTTCCTGAACCACCTTCCTGCTCTCCCCTGGGGAACGCTCCGTCTGCTATCTGCTGCTGTACGAGCACACACGCAGATAAACAGGGCCGAGTATATAATACACGCACACAAACGCGGCTAGCTTCTCCTCGTCTTATTGTCACGTAGCAAACAACAAACAAAGCCTGAGAAACAAAGACCCGTGTCCCCCGTTGGGGACTCCAACCGCAGGTCCAAGTTCTCAGACAGTCTGCGACTGAAAAGCCTGCATGCCCATACGCTCTGCGCTGTAAACGGCTGAAATTGTTTTGCCCAAAGCTGAACCAGCCAGTCTGATTACACTGAGCGTGTTGACATAAACCTGACTCACGATAAGGTGCGACATAACCAGGCTGTGGCTGCAGGGCACCTTTTCTGAGACGTGGCGTTGCATCCAGAATAAATAGGAATCTCTTGCAAGACACTGGGGAAATTAAATACTGTGAATGTGTGTGTTTTTTCTTCTTTTTCTTTTCCTAACACACACTGCTGTTATTGTGAGTACAGCAACTCAAAGTGTGTCCACACATAGATTACTCGCTTTTGCTTTTTTGACATTTCAGGCCACCGTAGCATACAAATAGCATATATTTTGTAGGAAATAAAAAAAGTTACCCAAACCAACTTTGGTCCATGTTAGAGATTTTTTGGTAACATTAGCCTGATTAACATTCAGTCTAATGTTAATCAACATTCAGTCTATAGATTATTAAAGTGTTCTCTTCCTTCTGTGTGTATAAACTGACCTGGACGCCCCGTCTGCTTGTTTGTCTTCATGTGAAAGTTAACTGTGTGTTTCCCAGACCTTAAATTATGTTTCCACAGGTGCCTCCTTATCAACCGGAATACTCCCTACCTTAGAAACTGCCTGTGTGCAGTAATATTTTGTCTCTGCTGTCTTTCTTCCCTATCCTCCCTCTTGTTGTTTGATAATAAAAGACAAGCTGTAACCAAAGGTCTTTAGAACGCTCAGTGAACGGCTTGGAGGAGCAGTTTGCTGAGTCTTCTCCTTTTGCAAAAGTTTGGCCATAAAACTCATATACATTGTCTGTGGTTCTTTTATGTAGGTTCGAGAAAAATACCTATCAGTCCATGTGTTGGTAGGGTTAGGCATTGTTAGGGTTAACATCAGTTAATTTAGTTTATTTCATTTGTTTTCTTGGTTCCATTAATTACGTTGAATCGTCCAGATCTTGAAGTAGCAAAATGGTCCAAGACCATCACACTGCCACCACCGTGCTTGACTGTAGGTCAGTATAGAGCCATGCTAAGACTTAAGACTAAATAAAAAAAAAATGAATAAAGTTGAAATAATATGAGAATAAAGCTATAGTATTTAAAAAACAACAACAATAAAACAGTCCAAATAATACCAGAAAAAAAATCATAACACTTTGACTTTTTTCTCGTATGAGTTTATTCTCATAATTCCAATTTTTTTTTTTTAAATGTTCTTAGTTTGGCCCTTATGCTTTTCCTGAAGTGGTGTGTTAGGGACACACACCGTCCAAACAGTTCCCACTTTGACCTCTAAATCCACAGGATATATTCCTAAACTTTGGGTGTCATTAGGCTATATTGCAAAATTGCAAGACACTTTGTATTCTTTTTCGGGTAGAGGCATGGAAACATCCGATGAACAGCTTTTATTTTAATAATTATTTTTTAAAAATATAAACAACGCTCGCCTGACCTGAGGCTGGTGAACCCTGCAACACTTTCCATGTTGCTCTGGGTCGCTTGGTGACTTCCTGGATTAGGCGCTAATGCTCTCTTGGGGTAATTCTGGTAGGTCCTGGGAAAGTCCACCATTGTTCCTTGTTTACTCTGTTTGTGGTTACCGACTCTCGTTGTGGTTTTGGTGTTTAATTTCTTTTCACCAGAGCTTGATGCGTCCGGCCTCCTTCATGTTGTCAGCGAGGTTCTGTCTTGATTTGCTAAAATGGGCAAATACCTTTTTAAATTTTTGTATTCATTTTTTTTTTTGCATAAGGTCACATCAGCTTTGTTACATTAGTAGATAAAATCAACAGATTTGTTTTAATTACTCATTTTTCCTTTACATGAAAGTAGATTTAAATAAATCTGTAAAGGAGGAAAAATATTTACAGGTCTATAAAACTTATGAAGCTTGAACAAAATATTTTTGATTTTTCTTCCCCCTCCTCTTCACTAAAGTTAAAAATCTTTGCTGCAGCGTTTCTGTGCTTCCCAAGCTGACCTTTCCACATTCAGCGACTCACACTGCCATCTGTTGGAAGCTCTGAAAGCTTTGGAGAAAGGCTCAAAATCTGCAATCGCTGCATTCTTCCAGCCGTGCCAAACTCTACCATCGCATGATTCTTTGACAAATGGAGACATGACACGCAAGAGGGATACGAGATCCTGGACTGAGCAGAATGAGGGAGCGTGTGGTAGCACTGACAGCTGTAATTAGGTGTTGCAAAGCGGTGCGGCTCATTCGAGAAGCAAAAACAAGCCTTGGACACGGTGCACAGCGATGTCTCGACTGAATACAAAAACTTTTTTTTTTCCTTTTTTTTTTTCTCCACGTACCACACAGGCAATAATAGAAACCGTAACTCATAATGTGATATTTGTCTCCTCCTCTCCTTGTTCTCTCTCTTTTCTCTCTTTCTGACAGCAGTCTTGAAGGGATTCTGGGAACAACGTGGTGGAAAAGAAAAAAAAAAGGGATAAGCATTGATAAAAACACAAGGACGGCAGAAGAGGAAAAAGAAAAGCGTACCAGCGTTAGCAGTGCGCTGCAAACTGTGCCTGTCCAGGTCACGACTTTCTGTTTTCCTCAACAAAAACAAGATTCCCGTCACTGAAATCCTCATGTTGGCACGAGACAATAGAGCCGGAGCAGAAGCAGAGATAAGACAAGACAGAAGCCATTGTACAGATCAGCGCCGTCTCATGCTGTAATAAATCTGTAATGTGTTTTCCCACCACAGTAACCTTACAAGGCCTGTGGCTTTAACCCTTTTATCACCAGACGCCTTCACAGAAACGCAGTTTTGTTCTGCCAAACGTTAGCTTTTATTCTTTTAGTCTAACAAATTAAGTGACATATTGTTGATTTCCTATGGAAATAACTTTCTTCTAAAACCAAGTCAAGGATTTTGTTTTCCTGTTAGTATATTTTCCATCTTCCTCCATAAATCTTACTAAAACATAATGTTGATTGTTTTTTTTTTTTTTAATGGAAATAATTTGGGAGTAAATTCCAAAATTTTAGTTCTATGCTAGGCTGCATGAAGCCAGTATCTTATTTCTTTGCACTTTTAACACACGCGCTTTCTTAGCTACACGTTGCTACTACAGGTTGGACATCATTTGACCTTCAGTATGTTTAATGGCAGCCTGGTAAGAACTGGCTCCTTGCTTCCTGGAGGCGTGGACTCTGATAAGATTTTACATTTTACCCAATCACTAACATATGGCCAGTTTGACGCTATGAAGCTTACCAGAAATGACCTTTTATGTAAAGAAAAACATCCTGATGTTAATTGAATATTTTGGAAGCGTGACCAATACAGACTGAACAGCTTTGTTCACTTCCTCCGATGCCACCGCTGAAACTACAGGCAGACTACAAGTTTAAAACAGAGCAGAAAATGGATGTCATTGTTCACAACTTCTTCTGTTTGCTGATTGGCCTGTTAGAAAATAGGAGGAATCCAGGTGAATGGGGAAAAAACCCAGATGGAGCAATGAAGGGAGATGAGAATGGGGTAGGAAGGCGATGGCCAAGCTAGTTTTGTGATATCATCTGGCATTACAAAACCACACATGCTGTGTTTCCATTGACAATAAAATAATGCAAATTGGAATTCCGAAAATAAATCCGCTACATGGAAACACGGCAATTAAAAAAAAAAAAAAAATTCCAGTTTTTCAACGTGATGGTTTTTCGACTACATCTAAATATACAACCGAAATAAAATAAATCTAAATAACAAAATAAAACAAATAAAAATAAATTGAAATGAACAACCAAATGTTGCTACTGCCAGAAAAGAAAGAAGACCACGGGAATGGTACGAGGATGACGGCGCAGCACGTTTTTCTAATGGCTTACTGCATGAACAGACTGATTCACGTGTGACTTTAATTGCATTTCTTATTTAGTGGAAACACCACAATTGCAAAATTATGATTTTTTTCGACATCAACAGATAATCAACAAAGTTCTGCACATATCTGTAAGGGAATAAAGCTGCAGTTGCTGCAGATTTGTCAGCTGTACAACCATGAGAATCTCCCCACATACCCAGGGTGCTCCGGTGGATTTAGATTGGACAACTGTGGAGGCAATCGGAGTTCGGTGAACACATCGTCACACCCAAGAAATCAGTTTCGTGTTGCTTAAAACATTCTGACCCTGTCATCTTAATATTGTGAATGTTGGCGCTGGAATCCAGACTCGTTCCTCGTGGGAACATTTTCCCAGTCTGTCGTCTAATTTTGGTGAGCAACGTGTGAATTCCAACCTCGGCTTCCTGTTCTTAGCCAACCAGAGTGCCAACCCGTGTTGCTGCTGGAAGGCTTGACGCCTTGTGAGATGGTATCTTCCTCCACTCTGGGCTGTAATGAGTAGTTATTTGCTTCATCATCTCTAATCAGTCTGCACAGTCTCATCTCTTATCTCTCATCTGACATCAACAAGACTTTTCGTCCACACCTTTGCCGCTCACTGGATGTTTTCTCTGAGAACCTAAATGATGGTTATGAATGACAAACAGTTTCAGCTGAATACACGGTTGAGAAAATTGAGGAAAAACAAGCAATGGAAGTGATATGCCTATGAAAGCGGACAGTGAATCTGAGTTGGTCGATTGCTTGGCTACTCTATGGAGAACATAAAGAGCAATGGTACGAAATGAGTCGCATGCTCAAAAGCGAGTTTGAGCTTTTTTTAACAAAGTCGTTAAAAAAAGCTCGGTGCGCCACGATCGGCCTACCACTTTCTGCCACCGTCTTTTTCATAGTTTGCGCCAGTGGCAACATCCGCTTGTTGATCACGTGATGCGAAAAAAAGTGCTTACGTTGCAGCTTTGAGAAATAAACCACTTTCAATATGGCCAAAAATCGAAACATCCAAATTCATTTTTGCAAAGTCAAATTGCGCCATAAGATGGTCAATGGAAACGCATGTAGTGTAATCCTTACCCTTGAATTTTAAGTACCTGTTTAGATTTTACTTCTATGTTGCAAGAGTCACTTACTATTGAACTAAGTGGTAGGAAGCTGGTTCTGTTGCTTTAAAATAACCAACCTCAACTTTTTATTATCTTGTATTGTAACCTGTCAGATAATGCACCATTTGCAAGGAGTTCTTGCTGGACTTTCAGTATCTCTGTCATCAGTAGTTGTAATCTCCATTGCATGAGTTACAATCATCTGTTAGTAAAACTGTTAGAAAGGTTGTATTTAAAAAACAAAACAAAAACAAAACCACAAATGCTGATGGATCAGTGTTGAGAACAAAAGGCTGCAAACACATTTTGCTCAAAGTAGCGAATAGTTTCAGGTCATATGATGCTGGATTTAGACTACCTAGCTGCCCTTTGTGACTCAAAGACACACACACACACACACACACACACACATACACACACACACGCATGCTGGCTTTGGCAAGCAGAAACAGTATAGGGTGTACACACTGGCCTTTCTGGTGGGCCAACAACAGGCTAGTATTACACACAGGTCATCACTATCATTACCGCAACAGACCTGCATAAAAACAGGACGAATGTAAACGTGATAAATGGTGAAAAAATACTGCTTATGACTGGAGATGATATAATATTTATTAACATCAGGCAATAAAACAAAAGCCTCATAAAACGTGTGCGTATTTGAATGTGACAGAGCTCCATATTTACTTTTTATGGTCAACCTTGGAGTTCATGATGAGTCTTTGTTGGTCCTGCACCGCAGGTCGTCGGTCTCGGGCCCGACCATGACAAAAATGGTGTTCAGCCAGCATTTCTATTCGTATCTCAGATGTTATCGCTTCCTGGAACGCCGTGGTAAAAAAAATGTTAATAACTTCTCCAGCACTTAGGAATGTATGCCTGTCATTTTTTGTCCACCAAATGTTTTCTGTAAATTCCACTAAAGTCACCTGTCAGAACAGATTGTGCTTTTTTGCGAGAGGTGTTCCCCTGTCTCAGTTTGGGGATTTTACAAGAAACAAACGGGCAGAAGAAAAGCAGAAGTCAATACCCTGCTTGAGATAAGTTTTCTAGAAGTCTGAAACAATCAGCAGTGTAATATTATTTTTGTGTTTTTGTTACGTGAACAAAAAATCATTTTGAAAATTCACCGGCTGAATCCTCACATGCCATCGATAAACAGTATAAAAACTATTTTAAAGTAAGCAGAGAAAAGACGAACAGTTTGCTTATCTAGTTCATCCAATCAAAACGCTTGCTGACTTTGTGAAAACAGATAATTCCCCTTTCACACGTGCATAACTGGCTGGCCTTTTAACATTTCAGGAAGTTATGATTGTCTATGTGACACTGGAGGATGCGAGTTGTGAATTCTAGACTGCTACAGATATTTCACACAAATGGCTGTCAAAGCTTTAAAATGCAACATATCACATATAGTTCACTCTAACTGAGGCCAATGCTAATTAAATGTTCCAACAGTAACCCAACAATGACTGTATTTATGCTTCTATATTGGGGGAAATTGATAAAGATTCACTCACCTCAGCATTTCGAGTGCTTGAAGTGGCTCCTATTGATGGCAGCTTGAAATTTATTATACTTGGGAGCAACGACAGACTGTTTTTGGCTCGTCAAGGTTTCGTTGGGTGATCATAAAGTAAAAAATAAATAAATAAAACTAAATGAGCTATTTACATCACCTCAAAAAGAATGTGACAATGTAAACTGCCATTTTCTGAAGCGATTTTGTTCTGTTGCACCGTGAAGGAATGAAATCGTGAAATGTTGCTTAGGATTTCACAAAAAATTCTCCTGACTGTCTTCGGGGTCACCATGATGTTTTTTTTTGGGGCGGGAAATGTGCGATGTACCTTTCTGAGTTTTATGAACAGCAGCGGTCTTTCCCCTTTAACCTCTACCATGAACTTAACCAAAGCAAGAGAGGCCTGCAGAATTTAGCTCTCTCAAAAACTGGTTTACTGGAGTCCCAAACCTGTTTCCAAACAGTTTAGTGTTGGTTATCTCCTTTCTCATCTGCTATTGAATTTCTTTTGATTAGAGCATAATGTGTTGCTGCAGGCCTAGCAATAATCAGGCTGAAATGTGGCGAGAGATATGTAAATGTGTTTAAACATGGCTGATTTGTAATTGACCAAAGGGGAGGATGTGGTTATCTTCACCCAGGTTATGTAATGAAACATTTAAATGTGACAAAAAAAAGAAAAGAAAAGAAACAAAAGAAAAAGCAAAACACTTTTTCACTACACTTAATATAAATAACAAATCATCCAAATTTAGAGCAGAGTTGGGACAGTTCTGATGCAGCGGCTTAGATAACAATAAATAAAAAAAATGTTGAGAGCCGAGTATTTAACAAACGGATTATTGGTTAGCATAATCAATCGCAAACATACACAGTAATCTGTTTGACTTTCACGTTTTAATTTTCAACATGGAGCTTCTCAACCAGAACAGCAGGAAACTTCGAGAAGCTCATATGAAAAATAAACAAACTTAAATCAGAAGTGAAAAGTGGCACAAACATCCAAACTTGAGAAGTTTATTTTTGCTGATTTGTGAGTCGGTTGACTCTCTTCTTTTTTTTTTCACTTCTGTGTTCGGTTCTGGGCCTAAACTGTGATTATGAAACGCGATAGCATCTCATTACAAGCTGGGTTTCCTTTGTGTCCAACAGCACAGGCTTTCATGTAAAAACCTTGGCAAAGTGTGTCGGGTTTTGAGTTTTCTTGAAAGTGTTTGAAAAGAAAACCGATTGTACTTTATGAGAGTCCGTCTTCAGACTCAACGGTTTCAGTCCAAAGCATTGTTTAGCACAGCCAAACTTGTTTGCATGCTTGTGTGCTTTTTATGTGCTTGTATTCAGGTTCCTAAAGACTCGAGACTCTGGTTTGCATTTGGAAAAAAGAAGAAGAAAGAAAAGAAAAGCAGAACACACCTAAAAACAACCAGTTTAAATCGAAAGATGTAAAAATGTTTACTTGATACGCTCCTGTAATTTGGCTAATGCCAACAAAGAGGGAATTTGCAAGACGTGTAAAAAAAAAAAAAAAAAAAAAAAGCCTTAAAGATGCAGAAGATAAATCGATAGAGTTCATGAATGAATCCCGAACCAACATGCCGGCTGTCCTCAAAGTGACTGACCCGGACGCGTGAACCAAACTGCACCACCGGCCGCCTCTGTGCCAGCTGGAGAACAGAGCTAGCCGGGCTCAGATTCACGGCGGGCCAACGTGCTGCCAGCGAGACCGGCTTCCCTTCACTTCAGCATCGCAACGTACAAAGCGCTCTTTGTGTTTGCGAGAGCAGGAGAAAAAGATGGACGGAGAGAGGAGAGAGGGGTGGAAGCAGAGTGTAGAGGCAGGAAGGTGGAGGCCTGAGGGCGGTTTCGCAAGGAGAGGAGAGAGAGAGAGAGAGAAGAGAGCAAAGAATGGGACGACGGTGGGGGCGCTCCGCTTAAAACAACAGGAAACTGAGTGAGAGCACCTGACGCTGACGGTGAGCATCAAGGGCCGCGCCACGTGCCGCTAAACTGCAGCCAAAGCTCATTTCTGAGGCGGCGGTGCTGCTAGCGATGTGCAGAGGGGTGTGTGAGCTCCGGCTAATCTCTCTTTAAAGTGGATATCCTGCTCAATGCTGCTTTTGTTTCTGAGGCCTGCTTTCACAAGGACATACAATCCCTTGTGTCCACTCCTCCCCTCCTCCTCTCTTTGTCCTACTTGGCGTTTTATCTCCGTTGTTCACTGCACACGCCTCCTTTCATGAAACCCCTATTAGGGTTTTATGGGGTTTTAGTAACTTTGTCTTGACGTGTCTGTGCGACGCCGAAGGCCTGTGCGCGCGCTTCGAGTACGTCAAATTCTTACACTCGTGTCCATGTGTTGAACGGACACAGAAATGTACATATGTCTCGCTTGGAGGTTTAAGTCAGCCGCAAATTGTTGGAGAACGGCTTTGATGCTCGACTTTGAAGAATATTCATGTTTTCCTCCCATGAATATGTGGCGTTAAGGGGTTGGTAACTCAAGCTGGCTCAGTTTGCTTCTTTATATGCTCTGTGCTTATTCAATTATTACTGCATTAAGCTGAAACAAAAAAAAACAAAAAAAACTTACAAATGAGACATGAGCAACCAGAGAGGCTTTAATGTCCAGAATGGACAGAAGAATGAATTTGGCTTAAACGACGTGCTTTATTTCTTAAAGTGACCTCACTTTTGTTTAATGGGAAAGTATAAAATGGCAACCTTGAGTAAAAATAACAGTTTCAAAGTTACTTTGTCATTTACTAAATAATGTACAACATCAGCCAGTATGTTTTTTAATCACAAAAGCAGCAATTTTCCCAACTTCTCCTAAAATAACATCAACATTACAGTTCTAATAATATTTTGTTTATTTTAATTAAGAATGTGATACTAAGTTTTAAATGGGCAATATTTTATATTTCATAGCACAATAAAATATAAAACTATGTTACCCTCATATATCCAATATCCACTTTTGGAAATGTGTGGGAAGAATCATTCACATGTTAACCAACAAAACATTTACAATATTCAAGTATTTTTGAGCATTTTTAATACTTTTCAGTGTAACACATGAAAATCTGCAACCAGCTGCAGCTTCTATCTTTTTATTTTGTTGCTTCACAAACATGTAAACAAGAGTGAGTTTAAATGTGTGATATAATTGCTACTGCAAAACAAAACTGAGAAAGAGAAGAAAAAATAATTCTATAACAATTCTGGTTTATCGAAGGCATAAAAATCAGATGGGTTATGTAATAATGAGCTGTTAAAGACTGATTATCTGGGCCTTAAAAAATAATTTAAGGCAAACAACCTTTTTTTTCTCATCAACACTAAAAAAAAAAAAAAAAAAAAAAAATCTGCAACTTTAAAGAGCCGAGAATTATGAAACTCAAAGTGTTTGTTATCTTGCGGACTTAGTGAAGTATTGCTAAGAAAGGCTGGAATGAGGCCAAGGCTCAAACAAATGGGAAGAAAAATACAAAAACAAACTCCGCTACCCATTACCATCCATTACAGATGAAAGGCGTAAACCAAAATGCCATCAATCCATAAACACTTTAACCTCCTCCAACCTTTTTCTAGGAAGCTGTCACCACATGGAGCTCCTCTGGTCCCGTTACCGAAGCGCTCGGAGCACTTAAGATGGTTTTTAGTATGTAAAGCCAAGTAAACACACTGGGGGTAGGAGGGTGTGTGTGCGTGTGGAGGGGAGTGTGTGTGTGTGTGTGGTGGGGGGGGGGGGGGGGGAACGAGGGAGAAGAATAAGAAGTTGCCTGAAGGACGCTTTGTCCTCAAAGCC